>NC_089494.1:95476768-95536768 GCF_036850765.1 Saccopteryx bilineata
AGTGACAGGTTCACATGAGTCATGTTTGAGAAAATGCCTGCCAAATGCCCAAGTCTGATTAACCATGGTTTGTCTATCAGTTGTTTTTTTAAGTAAAATTGGTGTTTCATGCAAAAGGCGACTTGTTTTACTCTCAATTCAAGCAATCATATGAATATTTTCCTCAAGATAGTCATTGTACCTTGGTAGGCAAAGGTGATTTATGGTTATTTTCAATTTTATTAAACAGAATGTTAAGTCTCTTGAAGGGATGAAATTTAATAAAATTAGTAATTTAATGCTTCTTCAAGGACATTCTTAAGTGAAACTGACGTTTTTTTCTTTGACTGTCAGTGCAGGTAGTTAGGAATACGATGACTCTGGTTCGTTTGGTGCCGTGCCGGGATTCCTGGTAAGGACACAGCAGTTTTACCTGCCAGTCTGTTTTCCCAAACATGGCATATGTCAACACAGTGAAAAAGACAAATTAAATCTCAGTATTTTATCAAAATAGTTAGATTTTGCAGACTCTGTGCAAGAGTCTTGAATACTCCCAGGAACTCATAGACTAACTACCCTTTGAGAATTACTGTCAAGTAAAACTGATAATGACATGTAGAATTGTCTGCCATCAGTCATTGAAATTGCCTAAGTTTTAGTTCTCATAGACTAATTTTTCTTGCCCAGAATGTTATTATATTAACATTTTGATTTAGCAATTGATAGCAAACAAGTGTTTAATATATATAAGAAAGCTTTCTTGGACCAAACAGAATTTGTCTCAACATGGGCTCAATAGTTAGGAAGCTGTAGGAAAGAGATCTATGATATAAGAAATTCTGTTCTGATTTTAAAACCTTTATGAGTAGTGTGTGAGTTGGTGTATCCTTGCTTAAAAAAAAAAATGAAGTGAGGGTGGGCTGTGAGGCATATTCAGGAGTTTGAAATTGTCTGAGTAGCTATAGTTCAAGTTCCACCATTACCTCCATTACCTCATCACTTGTATTGTGGGGAAATTATCTGAGCTTTTCACTTAAAGGTGAATCACTATTTATGAACTATATGGCATTTGAAGTATTTTCCATAAAGTAATGATGCAATAATTTATGCAATAATCATTAACAGTGTCAATTTGAAAAGGAACAGTTCAATCATTGAGCAATAAAGACAGATTTGAAGCATACTTAGGTAAGTCATATCTGTAATATTGAAAGAATTTGACAGACTACATTTTAGAAACTTTGGAGAGTCCTAACTGAAAACAAATGATTGATATTGATATTAAGTGGGAATTATGCTTTATTACTTGAGAGTAAAATAAATTATTATTTTTTTCATTCTTTGACTCTCTGAGGTTTAAAAATACAGGTTTGAGAACAAATTTATGAAAGGATGTGTGTTAGATGATTGGATGATATGCCTTTCAGGCCAAAGTAACTTATCCTGGTTTTCTTGTTGCCCACATAACTTGGAAGAAGTTTGGTGAGTAGATTATCCTAACTTTTTTAGGTTTTACTGGTCACTCCCTGAGAACAGGACACTTTTGGAGGACCGTCTTCAGGTGCCGCAGCAGGATGTGACAGAGGCAAAGGGTAGCTTTTGGACACCAGTGTTTTTTGTTCTAGTTCAGTGTTATGTATAAGTCTGATTTTCAAAGGGAAATGATCCTCACAGAATTATAATTCTGGAAAAGATGGCATGAGGGCTGACCATCTGCCTTTCAAATTTCCTCCGACCTGTTATCTTTCCTGATCTATAAAGATAATTCCATACATGCTTACCAGTAGCACTGTCCATTTTCATAGTTATAATAAATATCTTCAATGTAAGAAATCTCTGTCCTATAATTATTGTAAGTAAGCTAATTTAAGATTGAGTAGGAATAATAGGTAGCCACTCCTTGAAAGAGATTGCCTAACCCAGCAACATTCAACCTGTATGCTGCAGCACACTGAGTGTCGCAAGAATTTTTAAAACATACAATACTTGACTCAGAGGCACTGAACTCTTTTCCCTTAGATTGTCAAATAAGAACATGACAACAGCCAACACAACAGTCATCCATTGTGAATGAATCAAAATTATACCTATTTTTTTGTCAGATTGGCCAAAAAACATGATGTATTTTTTGGTGTGCCTCAGAACTGTGTGATTATTTCTGTGTGTCCTGAAATGAACAAGGTTGAAGATCACTGATCTAACTAGTTCTGTATTTATCTACCAATTGGAAAGCTTATACATGAATAATAACATTCTAATTGATTATAGTCATTCACAATTTAGTTTTCTTCAGTCATTTCTTTGCTTAGAGGTGTTTTTGGTATTTCTTTCTTTGTAGGGTTTTTGGTTGGGGGTTGTTTTGTTTGTTTGTCTATTTGTTTGTTTGTTTGTTTTGTCCTTAAAGAATTTCAAGTGAACTCTGTCATTTGAAAAGCAAAAAACTGTACAGGATTTTACTAGAATCCTTGAAAAGCTTTTTTTATAAATAAATTTTTATTTTAATGGGGTGACATCAATAAATCAGGGTACATATATTCAAAGAAAACATGTCCAGGTTATCTTGTCAATTATGTTGCATACCCATCACCCAAAGTCAGATTGTCCTCCATCACCTTCTATCTAGTTTTCTTTGTACCCCTCCCCCTCTGCCTCCTTTCCTCCCCCCGCCCCCCCCGTAACCACCACATTCTTGTCCATGTCTCTTAGTCTCTTTTTTATGTCCCATCAATGTATGGAATCCTGCAGTTCTTGTTTTTTTATGATTTACTTATTTCACTCTGTATAATGTTATCAAGATCCCACCATTTTGTTGTAAGTGATCCGATGTCATCATTTCTTATGGCTGAATAGTATACAATGGTGTATATGTGCCACATCTTCTTTATCCAGTCTTCTATATATTTTTTACAGTGATTAAAGCCTTTAAGCAAACTCTTGGCCAATACAGCAAGAATCCATAAAAGAGTAGTGACCTTAACATGTTCACCAAGTCCAGGTTGGCCCCAACACCATGCCAAATCCCTGAAAAATGCAACCCAACCCCAGTTCAGTCTGTTAGGAGCTGTCACCAGGAGCAGGAGTCCAGGAAAAGTCCACATCCAGGAAAAGTCCGCATGGCACTGGAATTGTTGTCACAATTCTGTACTTTGCAGCTCATGTCCAAGTCCCAATGACCGCTGCTTCTAGCTGGTAATGATTCAGGTAGACTGGAAAAGCCATCTGCAGCATGTGTGGATATGGAGCTTCTGTTCTCCTCTGCCTGGAGAGATGAGACCAGGGTGCTTTTCCCTGGAGCTCTGCGACTGTGGTGTGGTAAAGAGAACCTTGGGATACACTAAGCTGGGTGGCAAAGGTAGATTCATAATAGAAGTTGGCAAAAGGGGGAAAGAGAGCTCTAAATTAGGAGTAGGTCCCAGCCTGAAATATGAGTGGGGCATTGAGGTAGGAGGAAAAAAGGAAACACTATATATTAAACAAAGCAGCAGAAAATAGGACTATCAACACCCACAACAGAGATCTTTGAGGGAAGAATAAAAAACCTGACTATTCAGGCAAGACAAAGTTAAGTGGCCCTTGTGCAAATGAGATCAGTTTACCTGCTTCTTGGAAGAAATACCCTAGGCTCGTCCACAGTGTTGCAGATGGGGCTGACGGCCCTGGGCACCTTCAGCCTTCAGTGGCAAACCCCAGCATTCTGGGCAAGGTTAGGTCATAGGTGGCTGGAGCAGGGCTGGAAGAGACTGAACCCTCCCTTAGAGGAGCGAGAGGGAAGCCTACCTTCCAGTGTCCCTGTTTCCTCACAGCAGAGGTATGTAAGTCTGGCAGGCTTTAGCTCAATGACCTTCCTTTCCACTATTGAAGCAGGACCCAGATGGCATCCTATGAGACCCCTTTGGGGCATTGGAGCCTTTAAGGGTGTATCCTAAAAGCTGGTAGTTCCCCTGATCTCTATTGGGCTTTTTCTGCCTCTAGGTATCTTAAAAGCCATGCTCAGAAGATCTTGCTGAGGGGTTTGAGGATCCCCATCCGCCTATTAAATCTTTTCCATATATCTGGAGCTATTTGGAAAAAGACAAAACATTGTTATTAGCTGGATCAAATAAAGAAGGTAGTAGTTTGCAGGCGAAAAAGATTTGGCGTCTCCTGTTCATCGGCATTCAAAAAAAATTAAAAAAAAATTTTTTAAGTAAAAAGCATGATATGGTAGACCTGTAGGGGTTCCAGGATATGACTACCCCCTTTAAAAATTTTTTTTAATTGACCTTCAAATATTTGCTGGGTACACTTTAATAATACCTTAACTTTAAAGATTGTAAGCATGACAAAATACAGTAAATGCTTTTGCTCCATATGCAGGAGCATTTTCAGTTTAGCCAGTTTAGGAAATCCAATAATAGAACAATGCATATAGACAGTGAGCTATAACATGCTTAGCAGCCTCTCCTGTTCTGACAGAGGTTACTATAAATCCAGAATGTGTATCCACTGTAACGTGGACATAGGACTGTTTGCGAAATGAAGGAATATGAGTAACATCCATTTGCCAAAGTTGTCCTGGTATGGGTCCTTGAGGGTTAACTCCAAATGAAGGGGCAGATTGTAGTATAGGACCCCTTGGACAGGATTTCCCGATCTGCCGTGCTGCTTCCCGAGAAAGTTGAAACTGTTTACACAGGGCTGCAGCGTTCTGGTGATGAATAGTATGAGACTGAATTGCTCGATCTGTCATGATTGCTCCAAATAATTTTCTTTTGGGTAGCTTGATCAACAAGGGCATTCCTAGGCCCTGGCCGGTTGGCTCAGTGGTAGAGCATCGGCCTGGTGTGCAGGATTCCCAGGTTCAATTCCCAGCCAGAGCACACAGAAGAAGCGCCCATCTGCCTCTCCACCCCTCCCCCTCTCCTTCCTCTCTGTCTCTCTCTTCCCCTCCCACAGCCAAGGCTCCCCGGAGCAAAGCCACCCCGGGCACTAAGGATGGCCCCGTGGCCTCTGCCTCAGGCGCTAGAATGGCTCTGGTTGCAACAGAGCAACACCCCAGATGGGCAGAGCATTCCCAGAAAAATACAAAAAAAAAGGGGGACAAAAAAAAAAGGGCATTTCCTTGTGCTAAAGCTCCAGAGAGCATGGAGTGAGCTCGAGTATGTCCTATGAAACATGGAGCTCTATGTTGACATACAAGTCTTTGAAGAAGGAGGAACTGCTGAAATAGATCATCAGCATTTGTCCCTAAGACAGCAGTCTTTATAGTGGAAACACCACAAGTAAATATTTGCTGTCTGTATATAGATTAAAGGGGGAATATGGCAAATGCTGAAAAGCCATGATAATGGCATATAATTTTAGACTTTGAGCTGATTTTAAGTTGACAGTTTCAGTATAAAGTTGTCCATTGATTTGCAAGAGTGATTTGCCATTTAGAGGAAGTTTCCCAGAGCCATTGTTGTTGATCCTTTGAAAAAAGGAACAACAATAATTTTGAGGCTCAAAACCTATAAACTGTAAGAGTTGCCTATGCCCCTTGATAATCCAGGAGGCAACAAGATCAAAATATGGAAGTGTATTCCATGGGCTATTAGATGGTTCAATGTGCCCAAGCTGTAGCTGCTCTTGTACCAATTGAGCAGCTGCCCTAAGTTTCTCCTGAGAAAGGGGCCATTGGTCTACCCATACAAGATTATCTGATTTCCAAGTAATTGGGTCTGCACATTGCATTATTGAGGTAGCAGGAACTACCAAGGCCCCTATGCTAAATTTTGATATCCTAATCCACACCTTCTGGTATTCCTTGAAAAGCTTTAATCAAATACCTGGCTTAAATTACTATGTGCTATATTACCAGATAGTTTTATTTTGTTTTCTAACATGATACAATCAGATGAAACTTGAAATCTATTTCAGTGTTATAATTAGTAAAAAAATAAACTCTAGGAAATTTATAAACTTTGGGAAATTCATAGCTATAAAAAAAGAAAATACCATTTATAATATCCAAAATTCCATCCATGGTTGCCTTGTTCACTCTTTTCCAAACTGTTAAATATATGAAAAAGATAAGAGATTCAATACTTAGTTTCTAAGTGCTTCTTTAGCTATTTTTAACTTTCTAACACACCATGTCAGAATAAAGAACTTCCACCTATAGCATCACTGTCTTGGTGGTGTTATTATCTTGAAAATATCATTAACTAAAACCCTTGTTACCCTTCCTGCCGAATAGGGTTAAAAAATTCTCTAAACTTTACTCATTATTTAATATACTAATTGGTGCAAAAATTGGTATTTGATTGTGGTATGCTTAGAACAGTCTTCTTTACCCACTCAAGACCCATGTCTGCCTTGCTTCTTTCAATCACAACTCTTGATCAAATCCTTACACCAGATGTATTCAGTTAATGCACATCATGGCTGGGTGAGTTGGGAAGTAGTTGGCTAAGTGATACAGATGGATGGATGGATGGATGAGTTGGGTGATACACTATCTAACTCTTTGTAGAGGTATTTTCAAAGACATTTATGTTATGTATACAGTTGTATGTGTTAAAACATATTTCTCCTCCCTAGTCACTAAACCTTTTTCTACACCATCCCTGTTGACCTGACTTCACTTTATTTAGCCCACTCTTTCCTCCATTTTTCAGGACTAATATCTCTCCTGTTGCTCTTAATCTATAGCCTTTTCCGTTTTTCACTGATGGTAATTACAGTTATGTTTCTTTAGAGATACCCTGAAGTTCTCTGCCTTCCACAGACATGGGCCCTGATTTAAATTCTAGTGATGTGTGAATTCACCTGACTGAATTTGCATGCTCAAGAACACCTGTGGGATCGAGCGTACTTCATGGATGTGTAGCAGAACTGTGCAATTTCTGCACTGCCTCCTAGCCCTACTCAGCCCATGCTTTCAATGGTGTCATTTGGTTGAGATCCTAAGGTCCTCCAGGATTGAGACAGAAACATGTTTTGGGTTTGTTTGTTTGTTTGTTGTTGTTGTTGTTGTTGTTGTTTTGGGGGGGGTTCTAGTCAGAATACCTGGCACGTGGGATGCTTTGTTGATGTTACTTAGTATTGATGAGGTTACTCTTTGGTAATGGACTCTTCCTTACTCAATAAGTCTAGTTGAGTACAAGTTTCTCATCCTGGGAAGAAAGTGGAAATATAGAGGAATTCAGTTAACCAAATAGCAGGTAGAGAAAGAGATGGTCATGAGATCAGCATTGCTTTCACAAAACATGTCTTTTGTTTGTTTCATTTTTGTTTGTTTTTAATGAAATATCTTTATAGGAGATGTAAATACATATCCTTCAGGGCTTTGTTAAAATGGAATGATTTATTTTAACAAAAGGGTAAGAGAAAAGTGAAATTATGTTATTTACGAAAAAAGGCTCCAACTGGTTAAAACCAAAGTAATGTCTTAGTTATCCATGAAAATACATCAAGAATGGGATATTATTGTAGGTTATTTTTTTCACCTACTCCTCTGCCATAATCCAGATGTGTAAACCATTTTTATACAGTCCACCAAAATTACTTTCTGAACTTCTGTTTATAATCCCAAGTGAATGAGATTTTGTGGCTTTTCTAGGTTACCCAGACTAAAGCTCAGTGTCCAGATTTTTTTCCCACTTTATCACACCAAAGAATTCCAAGGTAGAATAGCAATAATTATTATAAATTTTTAAAGGTTGTTCTCCCCTTTGCATCATCTTGATTGGCTATGCAACTAATTAGCTATTTCAGCACTATTCAGGCTAGCGTCATTTGTTGGTTAAACAAAAGAAGGGGAAATTTCAGAAACCCGAAGAGCTGAAATGTTTGAGATTTGTTCTTACTCAGATGTATACCTTATAGTGCCTGTCTCCTGTTGAAGGAAATAATTTATCGTGATCATAGGCAAAAGCATTTCTCTCTTGCTGTCCTTTTTTATTAATTTAGATATGTTTCTAAGATGAGAAATGATGTTACTTCTAATTATGGTTACATGTAGTTAATTTCCTTCTTTTTTCCTAAGCTTGGTGTGAAAGGCAGTTTCCTCCAAAAGAGGGTGGGGGGAGGGGTTGGCGACGGGGGGGGGGGGGGGGGGAGTGGCGGATGGAGAATACTGATAGAACTGATCTTCCTGTTGCCTTAGCAACAGATTTATTTATTAGGGGTTGAAATGACATGAGTTAATATACTGCATACCTGCTGATCGGCAGACTCCCCTATTTCAGCTGCAGTTGACAATTAAGTCCTGGACAGCTACAGCCAGGGGTTAATGTTCCTCATTAGGAGAACTAGGTCATTACTGGGAAATCAAGGCACTTAAGGCAGCATGGCTAAAATACAAAATTTAACATCCAGAGGAGTGAGGCTTTTTTATGTTAATTAACCTTATTTTCCTAGCTTTAAAAAAAAATCTTATAAGCACATGACAGTGGATCAATTACTTGAAAAAAAAAAGAGCTAGTTTACTTTACTCTCTGAGTTGTCTTCATTTCCTTTGCAAGGGTTTCATTATTTTATGGAAAATTCTTATGTCTATATGATGAGTAAAAAGGGTATTAAATTAAGAAGGGAATCATCATGGAAATCAGCTTTACCACAAGGGAATGAGCAAATAAAAGCCTTGGAAATGAAAATAAATAAGCTTTGCTAATACCTCACCTAAGGAGCAGAATAGAAGCCCATCGGAGCTGGGAGATATTCAGAGGTACTTCTCTGCTTCTTTATTAAGCAGTTACATAGTTATTTGACCTTCAGAAACTGAAACTTTGGAAAAGTGATTCCAAGTGGTTTGTAAATATTCTATTTGCAGAAAGCTGTGTAGCAGTTTAACAAAGAATAACTTTCCAGTTCATAATTGGCTTTTTAAAATACCAGTAGAATTAGATACATTTTTGAAAGTTTTTATTAAAATGTCTGAGTGGGTGTTTTTTTTCCACTTGATAAGGTCATAAATAATGTATTAAGCCTGTTCTGAATGCTGCTTCCTTGTTTCTTTAAAGAGCCTTCATGTTAAAAGAGGGGCATTTACAGAGTAGGAAAAATTATTTCCCAGAATCCTATTTTATCCTCTTTACAAAACTGCCTCCATTGAGGCCGCTTCTTACCATTTTCTTCACTCTGGTAACTTCCTCTGTGGGACACAGATAAAAGCAAAAAGGTACTCTTACCACATTATCCTCTAAAATACTTGGTCCCTTCCATATAAAAATCAAAATCACTGTAGTTCTCTCTCTGCAGATATACTATAAACTGTCCTTAATGTGAGTACTTCATTACCTCACATGAGACTGTTACTTTTGCCCACTATCTCATATCGGTTGAAATAAATTTTTTCTTAACTCTTCTAGAAAAAGAAAAGAAAAGAAACAGCTAAATAAAGTTGTCTTTTCTTGTCTTCATTTTCAGCCTACCCGAAACAAGTACATACTGTACAGAAAAATGGAATTCAGCTACAGAGCAAACACTTCTAAGGAGCAGCATCTGCCTTGTAAATGAAGTCTATAAAAGGCTACCAAATGTCCCTTCACATTCTTATGATTGTTTGGGCATTACTAAACCTGGATGGAAAAATGTTTTTTGAGGCTCTTACATCAAGAACACACACTGTCAATATCACAAATTATTTCCGTTTTTTTACAAGATGGCTGCCATAAGCCATCATTTAGGAGTGGCAATGCTGTTTTAGCAGGAGATATATATGGGGGGGGGCAGAGAGAGGGAGAGAGAGAGAGAGAGAGAGAGAGAGAGGGAGAGTGTGTGTGTGTGTGTGTGTGTGTGTGTGTGTGTGTGTATGTATGTACAAAAACAAAGTAACAGCTATTTGTTTTGTTTTGGTTTTGGGGTTTTATGTTTGTTTTTTACCTAAAGATACCTTTGGTAAAAAGCACTTTTTTACATATAAAGTAAAATTGTCATGTTTTACCTATTATAAAATTGTCATGTTTTCAAACACATTCCTTTTTTAAAAAATAGTTTTAATGGCATGTAATTTATATATTACAAAATTCATTCATTTTAAATATGCAATTCAGTGTTTTCAGTAAATTTACAGTTTCACAACCATCATGAAAATCTAGTTTTAGCAGGTTTCCAGAAAGAATCCTCGTGCCCCTTTGCAGCCAATCGTTTCCACCCCTATCGCAGGAAAGCACTAATTTGATGGCTCTTGCTGTAAACGTGCCTTTTCTGGATATCCCACATCAGTGGAATCATAGGGTCCTTTGCAACTGGTTTCTTTCACTTGGACAGTCTTCTTCAGGCTCGTTCACACTGTAGCATGTATAGTAGTCTGTTCCTTTCTAATGTGAATAATGCTCTGTGTGTGGGTATAACATATTTTGTTGATTTATCATTTAATAGACATTTAGATTGTTTCCACTTTTTTTTTTTTTTTTTACAGGGACAGAGAGAGAGTCAGATAGAGGGATAGACAGGGACAGACAGGAACGGAGAGAGATATGAGAAGCATCAATCATCAGTTTTTCGTTGCGACACCGTAGTTGTTCATTGATTGCTTTCTCATATGTGCCTTGACCGCAGGCCTTCAGCAGACTGAGTAACCCCTTGCTCGAGCCAGTGACCTTGGGTCCATGCTAGTGAGCTTTTCTTTTTTGCTCAAGCAAGATGAGCCCGTGCTCAAGCTGGCAACCCCGGAGTCTCGAACCTGGGTCTTCCGCATCCCAGTTCGACACTCTATCCACTGTGCCACCACCTGGTCAGGCTGTTTCCACTTTTTGACCATTGTAAATAATACTCCCCTGAGCCTGGTCTGTGTGGCATAGTAGATAAGCATCCACTGGGAGTGCTGAGGTTACCAGTTCAAAACCCTGGGTCAAGGCACATACAACAAACAACCAATGAACAACTAAAGTGCAGCAAGTATGAGCTGATACTTTTTGCTTCACCCCCCACTCCCACCCCCACCCATAAAATCAGTAAATAAAATCATAAAAAAAAATACTCCTCTGAACATATGCGCAGAGGTCATTTTATGGCTATATGTTTTTATTTACCTTGGGTAGATACCCAGGCATGAATTGCTGAGTTGTCTTAAAAATTTATGTTTAAGGCCCTGGCCGGTAGGCTCAGTGGTAGAGCATCGGCCTGGCGTGCAGGAATCCCGGGTACGATTCCTGGCCAGGGCACACAGGAGAAGCACCCATCTGCTTCTCCACCCCTCCCCCTCTCCTTCCTCTGTCTCTCTCTTCCCCTCCCGCAGCCAGGGCTCCATTGAAGCAAAGATGGCCCAGGCGCTGAGGATGGCTCTGTGGCCTCTGCCTCAAGCACTAGAATGGCTCTGATTGCGGCAGAGTGATGCCCCAAGATGGGCAGAGCATCACCCCCTGGTGGGTGTGCCGGGTGGATCCCGGTCGGGCGCATGAAGGAGTCTGTCTGACTGCCTCCCGTTTCCAGCTTCAGAAAAATACAACAACAAAAAAATTTATGTTTAATCCTTTAAGAAAAAAGAAACTCACTTTTAAGGATAACACCTAGTAAATCTTCCTTCTTCTTTATTTAAAAATGTTATTAGCCCTGGCCGGTTGGCTCAGCGGTAGAGCGTCGGCCTAGCGTGCGGAGGACCCGGGTTCGATTCCCGGCCAGGGCACACAGGAGAAGCGCCCATTTGCTTCTCCACCCCTCCGCCGCACCTTCCTCTCTGTCTCTCTCTTCCCCTCCTGCAGCCAAGGCTCCATTGGAGCAAAGATGGCCCGGGCGCTGGGGATGGCTCCTTGGCCTCTGCCCCAGGCGCTAGAGTGGCTCTGGTCGCAACATGGCGACGCCCAGGATGGGCAGAGCATCGCCCCCTGGTGGGCAGAGCGTCGCCCCATGGTGGGTGTGCCGGGTGGATCCCGGTCGGGTGCATGCAGGAGTCTGTCTGACTGTCTCTCCCTGTTTCCAGCTTCAGAAAAATGCAAAAAAAAAAAAAAAGAAAGAAAAATGTTATTGAGCTTCTTCTCCTGACCAGTAGTGGTATAGTGGAACATTGCCTTGGAACACTAAGATCCCAGGTTTGAAACCCCAATGTCGCAGGCTTCTGTGCATGATCGTCAACATGATCCCGGGGTCACTGGCTAGCACCCAAAAACATTGGCTTGAAGCTAAAGGCTGCTGACTTGAACCCAAGGTCACTAGCTTGAACAAGGGGTCACTGGCTCAGCTTGAGCCTCCCAGTCAAGGTATGTGTGAGAAGCAATCAATGAACAACTAAAAGTGAAGCAACTATGAGCTGATGCTTCTCACTTTCTCTCCTCCCTTTCTCTCTTTTTCTCTCCCTCTCTCTCTCCCCCCCAAAAAAAGTTACTATGCTTTTTTCTAAAGCCGGCCATTGTACTAAGTACCAGAAATAGAAAGCTCTTGATTATCTACTGTGATGGGCATGAAATGTAGTCTGGATGTTTCAGATCTCCTCATTATCCATAGACTTAAATCTGGGCATTCTTTCAGTTGGCTTTAACAGAATGTCTATGATCTTCCTGGGCCACCTGTTGTCCCAAACGTGTTGAATGGCTTTGTGACACATAGCTTCCAGGAAGCCAAAGGAGAAAGGCGTGATCCTCTGCTCCTTCGGGCCCCAGGCTGAGAAGGGAGGTAGGCATAGAACACCTGCATGTATTCCCAGGGTCCTTGCCATTTTCTAAAATAGAACATGTCTAAATTCAAACTACTGCTCTTTTGCCCTCAACGCTTTTACACTCCTATTGGTGAGCGCTGCCTTTATGTTCCTCACAGTCAGCTCTAAAATGATTATCTTGCTTAGTTCCTCTTCTACCTTCCTCTGGCTACTATAATCAATTACCACAACCTGGGCTGCCCCAAATGGCAGAAATTTGTTCTCACAGTCCTAGAGGCCAGAGGTCTGAAATTGTATCACTGGGCTATAATCAGGAGGTCAGTAGGGCCACGTCCCCTCTAGAAGGTGTACGGAAGAAGCTATTCTTGCTTCTCCTAGCTTTTTTTTTTTTTTTTTTTTAAGAGAGAGCTGGACAGGCAGACAGGAAGGGAGAGAGATAAGAAGCATTAACTCATAGTTGCAGCACCTTAGTTGTTCATTCATTGCTTTCTCAAATGTGCTTTGACTGGGGGGCTCCAGCTGAGCTAGTGACCCCTTGCTCAAGCCAGTGACCTTGGACTTCAAACCAACGACTTTGGGCTTAAGCCAGCGACCATGGGCTCATGTCAATGACCCCATGCTCAAGCCAGCGACCTCAGTTTTGAACATGGGTCCTGAGCATCCCAGGTTGACGCTCTATCCACTGCACCACAACCTGGTCAGGCTCTCCTAGCTTTTAATGACTGCCAGAAACTCTTATTTTCTGGCTGTATCACTCCATCCCCTGACTTTGGGGTCACAATGCCTTTCCTCTACTGTCTGTATAAAACCTCTCTTTGCTTCTCTTTTCTAAGGATATGTGTGATAGCATTTAGGGCCCACCCAGATATTTCGGGTTAATCTCCCTATCTCAAGATCCTTAATCACATCTGCAAATTCTTTTGTTGCCATTAAGGTAATAGTTATAAGTTATAAGGATTAGGATGTGGTGCTCTTTTGGGGGAGCCATTATTCAACCTAACACAAGCTGCCTATATAATCAGTATGAAGCCATTCATTCATTTATACTTCTTGAGCCTATACTACATGTCAATTGTTGAATTAAACATTGAAGGTGTAATAGTAAGGAAAAATTTACACACATAGTCCTTGCCTGCTTGGAGCTTCCAACAGATATCAATCAAATAAAATTTACCTGAGGTTAAGTGTAACAAAGGAGAAATGAAAAGGCAGAATACCATGTAATTTTTTTGTAAACATTACACATTCATTATGAATGGCTTTGAACAATAATACAGAAAAGTGCAAATGAGGAATTAAAAAAAATTCACTGCAAATATCTACCATACATATATGCCATTTATTTTTTATTTTTTGGCAGAGACAGGAAGGGAGAGAGATGAGAAACATCAGTTCTTCGTTGCAGTTGCTTAGTTGTTCATTGATTGATTTCTCATATGTGCCTTGATGGGGGGTGGGGGGCAATAGCAGATTAAGTGACTCCTTGCTCGAGCCAGCAACCTTGGGCTCAAGCTGGTGAGCCATGCTCAAACCAGATGAGACCGCACTCAAGCTGGCAACCTGGAGGTCTCGAACCTGGGTTCTCTTCATCCCAGTCTGACGCTCTATCCACTGCGCCACCATCTGGTCATGCACATATATGCCATTTTTGATACTTCTTTCATTCCATAAGTCTACTTGTTTGGAACTCATATGTTATTTTGATATTTTAGGTAATTACTATAGTGATTTTTTTAATAAATAATTTCTCATTAATTTTAATGGGGTGACATCAATAAATCAGGGTACATATATTCAAAGAAAACATGTATAGGTTATCTTGTCATTCAATTATGTTGCATACCCATCACCCAAAGTCAGATTGTCCTCCATCACCTTCTATCTAGTTTTCTTTGTGCCCCTCCCCCTCCCCTCCCCCTCTCCCTCTCCCTCCTTCCCTCCCCCTGCCCCCCGTAACCACCACATTCTTGTCCATGTCTCCTAGTCTTGTTTTTATGTCCCACCAATGTATGGAATCCTGCAGTTCTTGTTTTTTTTCTGATTTACTTATTTCACTCCGTATAATGTTATCAAGATCCCACCATTTTGTTGTAAGTGATCCGATGTCATCATTTCTTATGGCTGAATAGTATACAATGGTGTATATGTGCCACATCTTCTTTATCCAGTCTTCTATATATTTTTTACAGTGATTAAAGCCTTTAAGCAAACTCTTGGCCAATACAGCAAGAATCCATAAAAGAGTAGTGTCCTTAACATGTTCACCAGGTCCAAGTTGGCCCCAACACCATGCCAAATCCCTGAAAAATGCAACCCAACCCCAGTTCAGTCTGTTAGGAGCTGTCACCAGGAGCAGGAGTCCAGGAAAAGTCCACATCCAGGAAAAGTCCGCATGGCATTGGAATTGTTGTCACAATTCTATACTTTGCAGCTCACGTCCAAGTCCCAATGACTGCTGCTTCTAGCTGGTAATGATTCAGGTAGACAGGAAAAGCCATCTGCCATCTGCGGCATGTGTGGAGATGGAGCCTCTGTTCTCCTCTGCCTGGAGAGATGAGACCAGGGTGCTTTTCCCTGGAGCTCTGCGACTGTGGTGTGGTGAAGAGAACCTTGGGATACACTAAGCTGGGTGGCAAAGGTAGATTCATAATAGAAGTTGGCAAAAGGGGGAATACTATAGTGATTATAATGAACAAACTTACCAACATATTTACCACTTTCTTTGCTGATTATTCCCTTTTGCACATTAGACCTTTTCTTCTGCCTGAAGAATATCCTTAAGAATTGCTTTTAGTGAGAAACTGTTGGTGGCAAGCTCATCTGAAAATATCTTTTATTCACCTATTGTTCTTTGAGGATTTTTCCGAGATGCAATTCGGGGTTGAGATTAGAATCTCTCAGCTTTATAATGCTATGAGAAGTTACATAATCAGGTTTCTCTCTCTAGTTACTTGAAAGATCTTGTCTTTGGTATACTTATTTTCACTATGGTATGTAAGGGAATGGATTTCTTTTTTAATCTTACTTGGAATTTGTTAGTCTTTCTAAATCTTTGACTTTGGTGCCTTTCATCACTTCTGGAAATAACTCACTGTTATATCTACAGTTAATACCTCTGCCTCCCTCTCTCTTCTGTACATTTAGGCTTCTGTATCATGGTCTTTCAGACCACCTCGTGTTTCTTAACATTTCTTTCATATTTTCCACATCCTTTTACTCTATATACTGGATCCTGGATAAGTTTTTTAGGTTTCTTTTTTTTTTTTTTTTTAATTTTATAATTTTATTTTTTTAATGGGGTGACATCAATAAATCAGGATACATATATTCAAAGATAACAAGTCCAGGTTATCTTGTCGTTCAATTATGTTGCATACCCACCACCCAAAGTCAGATTGTCCTCTGTCACCTACTATCTTGTTTTCTTTGTGCCCCTCCCCACCCCCTATCCCTCTCCCATTCCCCCCTCCCCCCCGTAACCACCACACTCTTATCAATGTCTCTTAGTTTCACTATTATGTCCCACCTACGTATGGAATAATACAGTTCCTGTTTTTTTCTGATTTACTTATTTCGCTTCGTATCATGTTATCAAGATCCCACCATTTTGCTGTAAATGTTCCGATGTCATCATTTCTTATGGCTGAGTAGTATTCCATAGTGTATATGTGCCACATCTTCTTTATCCAGTCATCTATTGATGGGCTTTTTGGTTGTTTCCATGTCCTGGCCACTGTGAACAATGCTGCAATAAACATGGGGCTGCATGTGTCTTTACGTATCAATGTTTCTGAGTTTTGGGGATATATACCCAGTAGAGGGATTGCTGGGTCATAAGGTAGTTCTATTTTCAGTTTTTTGAGGAACCACCATACTTTCTTCCATAATGGTTGTACTACTTTACATTCCCACCAACAGTGTATGAGGGTTCCTTTTTCTCCACAGCCTCTCCAACATTTGCTATTACCTGATTTGCTAATAACAGCTAATCGAACAGGTGTGAGGTGGTATCTCATTGCCGTTTTGATTTGCATTTCTCTAATAGCTAAAGAAGATGAGCATCTTTTCATATATCTGTTGGCCATTTGTATTTCTTCCTGGGAGAAGTGTCTGTTCATATCCTCTTCCCATTTTTTTATGGGATTGTTTGTTTGTTTGTTTGTTGTTGAGTTTTATGAGTTCTTTGTATATTTTGGATATTAGGCCCTTATCTGAGCTGTTGTTTGAAAATATCATTTCCCATTTAGTTGGCTTTCTGTTTATTTTGTTATCAGTTTCTCTTGCTGAGCAAAAACTTCTTAGTCTGATGTAGTCCCATTCATTAATTTTTGCCTTCGCTTCTCTTGCCATTGGAGTCAAATTCATAAAATGCTCTTTAAAATCCAGGTCCATGAGTTGAGTACCTATCTCTTCTTCTATGTACTTAATTGTTTCAGGTCTTATGTTTAGATCTTTGATCCATTTTGAGTTAATTTTTGTACAGGAGGACAAACTGTATTCCAATTTCATTCTTTTGCATGTGGCTTTCCAGTTTTCCCAGCACCATTTATTGAAGAGGCTTTCTTTCCTCCATTGTGTGTTGTTGGCCCCTTTATCAAAAATTATTTGACTATATATATGTGGTTTTATTTCTGGACTTTCTATTCTGTTCCATTGGTCTGAGTGTCTATTTTTCTGCCAATACCATGTGCTGTTTTGATTGTTGTGGCCCTATAATAGAGTTTGAAGTCAGGTATTGTTATGCCCCCAGCTTCATTCTTTTTCTTTAGGATTGCTTTGGCTATTCAGGGTTTTTATATAGTTCCATATAAATCTGATGATTTTTTGCTCTATTTCTTTAAAAAATGTCATTGGAAGTTTGATGGGAATTGCATTAAATTTGTATATTGCTTTGGGTAATATAGCCATCTTGATTATATTTATTCTTCCTAGCCAAGAACAAGGTATATTCTTCCATCTCATTATATCTTTTTCGATTTCCCTTAACAATGGTTTATAGTTTTCATTATATAAGTCCTTTACATTCTTTGTTATGTTTATTCCTAGGTATTTTATTTTTTTTGTTGCAATCGTGAAGGGGATTATTCTTTTGAGTTCCTTCTCAGTTGTTTCATTGTTGGCATATAGAAAGGCTATTGACTTCTGTATGTTAATTTTGTGTCCTGCGACCTTACTGTATTGGCTTATTGTTTCTAGTAGTCTTTTTGTGGATTCTTTGGGGTTTTCAATGTATAGGATCATATCATCTGCAAAAAGTGATACCTTTACTTCTTCTTTTCCGATATGGATGCCTTTTATTTCTTTGTCTTGTCTGATTGCTCTGGCTAGAACCTCTAGTACCACATTAAATAAGAGTGGAGAGAGTGGACAACCCTGTCTTGTTCCTGATTTAAGGGGGAAAGCCTTCAGTTTAGTGCCATTTAATATGATGTTAGCTGATGGTTTATCATATATGGCCTTTATCATGTTGAGATATTTTCCTTCTATACCCATTTTGTTGAGAGTCTTAAACATAAAATTGTGTTGTATTTTATCGAAAGCCTTTTCTGTGTCTATTGATAAGATCATGTGGTTTTTGTTCTTTGTTTTGTTGATATGGTGTATTACATTAACCGTTTTACGTATGTTGAACCATCCTTGAGATTCTGGGATGAATCCCACTTGATCATGATGTATTATTTTTTTAATATGTTGTTGTATTCGATTTGCTAGTATTTTGTTTAGTATATTAGCATCCGTATTCATTAGAGATATTGGTCTGTAGTTTTCTTTTCTTGTGCCATCCTTGCCTGGTTTTGGTATGAGGGTTATGTTGGCCTCATAAAATGTGTTTGGAAGTATTTCTTCTTCTTCAATTTGTTGGAAGACTTTGAGTAGAATAGGAACCAAGTCTTCTTTGAATGTTTGATAAAATTCGCGTCAGGGCCTGGACTTTTATTTTTGGGGAGGTTTTTAATGGTTTTTTCTATTTCTTCTCTACTGATAGGTCTGTTTAGGCTTTCTGCTTCTTCTTGACTCAGTCTAGGAAGGTTGTATTGTTCTAGGAATTTATCCATTTCTTGTAGGTTGTTGAATTTAGTGGCATAAAGTTTTTCATAGTATTCTACAATAATTCTTTGTATATCTACGGTGTCCGTGGTGATTTCTCCTCTTTCATTTTGGATTTTGTTTATATGAGTTCTTTCTCTTTTTTCCTTGGTAAGTCTTGCCAAGGGTTTGTCAATTTTGTTGATCTTTTCAAAGAACCAGCTCCTTGTTCTATTAATTTTTTCTATAGTTTTTCTGTTCTCTAATTCATTTATTTCTGCTCTGATTTTTATTATCTCCTTTCTTCGGCTGGTTTTGGGTTGTCTTTGTTCTTCTTTTTCTAGTTCCTTAAGGTGGGAAGTTAAGTGGTTCACTTGGGCTCTCTCTTGTTTGTTCATATATGCCTGAAGCGATATGAACTTCCCTCTTATCACTGCTTTTGCTGCATCCCATAGATTCTGATATGTCATATTGTCATTTTCATTAGTCTGTATATATCTTTTGATCTCTGCACTTATTTCTTCTTTGACCCATTCATTTTTTAAAAGTATGTTGTTTAGTTTCCACATTTTTGTGGAATTTTTTTTCTCTTTTTTGCAGTTGAATTCTAGTTTCAAGGCTTTATGATCAGAAAATATGCTTGGTACAACTTCAATTTTTCTGAATTTGCTGATGTTGTTTTTGTGGCCCAACATATGGTCAATTCTTGAGAATGATCCATGTACACTGGAGAAGAATGTATACTCAGTCACTTTGGGATGAAATGTCCTGTAGATGTCTATCATATCCAGGTGCTCTAGTGTTTTGTTTAAGGCCACTATGTCTTTGTTGATTCTCTGTTTGGATGACGGATCTAGAGCCGTCAGCGGTGTATTGAGGTCTCCAAGTATGATTGTATTTTTGTCAGTTTTTGTTTAAGATCGATAAGTAGCTGTCTTATATATTTTGGTGCTCCTTGGTTTGGTGCATATATATTAAGAATTGTTATGTCTTCTTGATTCAGTGTCCCCTTAGCCATTATGAAATGGCCATTTTTGTCTCTGAGTACTTTTCCTGTCTTGTAGTCAGCATTATCCGATATGAGTATTGCTACACCTGCGTTTTTTTGGATGTTATTTGCTTGGAGTATTGTTTTCCAGCCTTTCACTTTGAATTTGTTTTTATCCTTGTTACTTAGATGAGTTTCCTGTAGGCAGCATACAGTTGGATTTTCTTTTTTAATCCATACTGCTACTTTGTGCCTTTTTATTGGTGAATTTAATCCGTTTACATTTAGTGTAATTGATGATACTTGTGAGTTTCCTATTGCCATTTTATATCTTGCTTTCTGTTAGTTTTGTGTCTTGTTTGATCCTTCTCTTTCGTTTTTCTATCTTTTGTTTTTATTTGGTTGTATTCCATACATCTTTCCTCTGTTGCTATCTTTTTTATCTCATGTGCTTCTGTGGTGGTTTTTTCAATGGTGGTTACCTTTGAGTAATGAAAAGGGTCCCTACCCTGTTCATTGTAGCGAACTATTTTGTGAGTACTTTTGCACTCCATCGTCCTTTGCTACTGTTAATCTCCATCTTCTCCCCCTCTTTCTTTTTGTTGTTGTCACAGTTTAAATTTGGTTTTATTGTGTTCTTCTTGGAGCTTTTACTTGTGGCTCTGTTTTTTTTTTTGTTCTTTGTATCTGATTGGAGAACCCCCTTTATTAATTCCTGGAGTGGGGTTTTTCCGATGATAAATTCCCTCATCTTTTCTGTATCTGTGAATGTTTTTATTTCTCCTTCGTATTTGAAGGATAGCTTTGATGGGTATAGTATTCGTGGCTGAAAGTTCCTCTCTTTCAGGACTTTAAATATTGGGGTCCAGGCCCTGGCCGGTTGGCTCAGCGGTAGAGCGTCGGCCTAGCGTGCGGAGGACCTGGGTTCGATTCCCGGCCAGGGCACACAGGAGAAGCACCCATTTGCTTCTCCACCCCTCCGCTGCGCTTTCCTCTCTGTCTCTCTCTTCCCCTCCCGCAGCCAAGGCTCCATTGGAGCAGAGATGGCCCAGGCGCTGGGCATGGCTCTGTGACCTCTGCCTCAGGCGCTAGAGTGGCTCTGGTCGCAATATGGCGACGCCCAGGATGGGCAGAGCATCGCCCCCTGGGGGGCAGAGCACCGCCCCTGGTGGGCGGGCCGGGTGGATCGCGGTCGGGCGCATGCGGGAGTCTGTCTGACTGTCTCTCCCTGTTTCCAGCTTCAGAAAAATGAAAAAAAAAAAAATATTGGGGTCCACTGTCTTCTAGCTTGTAGAGTTTCTGCTGAGAAATCTGATGATAATCTAATGGGCCTTCCTTTATATGTTGTATTCTTCTTTTCCCTGGCTGCCTTGAGAATTTTTTCTTTGCTGTTGGTTTGTGTCAATTTCATTATGATATGCCTTGGAGTAGGTTTGTTGGGGTTAAGAAAACTTGGAGTTCTGTTTGCTTCTTGAACTTGAGGCTTTAGTTCTTTCCACAGGCTTGGGAAGTTCTCATCTATTATTTGTTTGAGTATGTTCTCCATTCCATTTTCTCTCTCTTCTCCCTCTGATATACCTATTATTCTTATGTATTCTTTTTGATGGAGTCAGATAATTCTTGTCGGGCTATCTCATTTTTTTTAATTTTTGAGTCTCTTTCTTCTTCTCTCTGTTGTGCCTCAAGTTGCTTGTCTTCTATTTCACTAATCCTCTCTTCTATCTGACCTGTTCTATTAGCTAAGCTTGTTACTTCGTTTTTCAGCTCGTGAATTGAGTTTTTCATCTGTGTTTGATTTGTTTTTATAGTTTCAATTTCCTTGGACATATATTCTTTGTGTTCATTGAGTTGTTTTCTGAGCTCCCTAAATTGCCTTTCTGTGTTTTCTTGTATATCTCGGAGGATTTTTAGGATTTCTATCTTGAATTCTCTGTCATTTAGCTCCAAGGTTTCCAATATATTAAATTTTTTCTCCATAGATTTTTCCTCATCTAGCTGTGTTACCTCTCTTTCTTTTGTATCCATGATATTCGATTTTATCTTCCTTAATGGCATCTGAGGGTGGTTTTGTTGATAGTATTAATGAGATTTAATAAAGAATAAAAAGTTAAAAAAAAAATAAAAAAAATAAAAAATCGAAGAGTTGTTTTTTTAAAAAAAATTAATAATGAAATAAAGAAAAATAAAATAAAATAAAAATTTTTTAAAAAAAGGAAATTATTCCCCCCCTCCTTTTTTCCTCTCCTCTCCTCTCCCCTCTTTCTTGAGAAAATCTTGTGGTGGACTGTGAATTATAACAAACAATGCCTGTGATGGAGGGCCTGAATTGGGGAAATGTAATAAAGGGGGGAAAAAAAAAAAAAGGAAAAAAAAAAAGAAAAAAGAAAAAAAAAGAGCGTATGGACCCACAAAAAGCAAATAAGGAAAAAATTTGGGTCAAGAATAAAATGATTTGCTTTTAGGTGTTGGTTGTCTAAGAGTTATGATGAGAGGAATATGAGGAAAATGGAAAAATGGGGGGACAAATTAAAAAATTACTATTGTATTTAGTGGAACAAGAACTAGATAATATGGAGAGCCAGGGATGGGAGCACTGCTAGTGAGTTAAAAAGGTGAAGTAAAAACCCACCAAAATGCCACAAACATTGGTTTGAGTCCCAGATAAGATAATTTGTTTGTTATTGAGGTTTGAATGAGAGGAGATGTAAAGGAGAAAGGAAGAAACTAATATAGAGGGAGAAAAGAAAGAGAGAGAGAGAAAAAAAGAGGGAACCACTAAAAGAAGAAAAAAGAAAGGGGAGAGAGAGAGAGAAAGTTAAGGGTTTTGGAGTGCAACCCTCATAGAGAGAAAGGGAGAGAAAAGATAATGGGAGATGTAACACTTATGGGTAGTGTAGTTCAAGGAGAGGAGAGAGTAAGACCGGTAGAGAGTTAATCGGCCAAATTGGAGAAGGAAAAAAAAGTATCAAGAATGAAGATAAGAGAAACAAACGAACAAATATAATAAAATGGGATAGGTTATAAAGTCTGCAGATTATTCTTGATTTTGAGAAGTTATCTTCTTGCTTTTTCTTTTCTCTCCCTCTTCCTGGTCAGTGACTCTGTACCCCGGGTTCTGCCCCTTTGGCACGCTCAGGTAGAGGTTTGCAGTTGGTAAGTCTCTATGGCAATGTCATGTATTGTGCTTTAGTCTCGTTGGCAGTCGAAGCTCATTAGCATTTATAGGCTCCGACAGTGAGAGAGTCCGTGTTCCTGGAGCTTTTCTCCTAGTCTTTCCTTCCTCAATTAGTAGCCTGATAATCCAGCTATGGGGTTGCTGCTGCCTCTGCCTGGATAGTAAGAGGCTCAAAGAGCTGGCAACTCCCCACTCTATTTCCACTCAGCACAGGGCTCTGGGTAAGGCTCAGTCAGTCAGAGCTGCTAGCATAATCAGGCGGGCTTTCCGCCCACTCAAAGACTTCTGGCTCTGCCACTCTGTCCGGTAACACAAGTGGGCGCCCACTTCTGGGGCGCTTGGAGGAAACTCTCACTCACTGTCTGCGACCAGGATATCCGGCCAGCAGTCTCACGCTCTGAGTGAAACCCCCAACCGCAGGGAAAAGTTGCAGCGTTGGAATTGAGTCTCGCTCCATCCCCGTGCGCGGCTTTTGCAAGGCGCTGGGGCGGCTCGAGATTCCGCTTTGGCCCACACAAAGGCCCCTGACTCTGCCCCTCTGTGCGATAACACGGGCGCGCACTGCCGAGGCACTCGGAGGAATTGCTCACTCCTTATCTGCGCGCGCAAACCAGGATATGAGGCCGGCCGCGTTTCCCTCTGAGTGAAATACCCTCCAGCACGGAAAATCTCCACCGTTGGAATTAGTTCTCACTCCCTCCCGTGTGTGGCTTTCCCAGGGCGCTGGGGCTGCCCAGAGACTCTGCCCTCGGCCCACAGAAAGGCCTCTGACCCTGCCTCTCCGTGGGGCAACACGGGCACCCACTCTCGGGGCCTAGGAAGAAATTCTCGCCCACTAACTGCGCACCGACCAGGAGACCGGTTAAAATGACCGCTCCGCTTGTCTTTCTTTGTTTGGGTTTGGCGCGAGTGTTAGCTTGTATTGCCCGGGTTGCCACAGGATCAGATTTTCCTCGGCTTGGATCTCCGTGCCACAGCCTGGTTCAGCCGTTTGTGCCGCGGCGGCCTGGATCTATTCACCCCCTTTGCCCGCCTCAGTTTCTATATTCACAGTTACCAGAGAAAGCCGCCCTGTTTAGGTTAGTGAGGAAGGCGGAGCATTTCTTACTCCCTATTTCCTTCGGGGTTTGGTTATATATTTAGCCAATTTTTCACTCAATCATACCTTTGGGTGTATTGCGAAGCATCTGGAAGCTCCAAGTATAGGTTTTTCTGTTTCTGGTTGAAGATCTTGTTGAGTTTTGGGGGAGATTTATCAGTATCGCTTCCTACCCCGCCATTACTCTGACGTCATCTCCTAGGTTTGTTTTGAGCTTACTAATTCTTCCTCTATTCCAGTCATATTTTTCCACTCAAACTCTTTTTGTTACTTTTCAAAACTGATCATTTTCAGTAGTGCCTTGTTCTTTATATATTTAGTTTCTTGTTTCTGTCAGTACTTCAAGCATACTACTTTTATGCTCTGTGTTTGGTCATTCCTGTATATGAAATCTTTGTGGGATCGGCTTTTTTCTCTTTGCTCGTGGTGCCTTGTTTTCTGTGTGTTTTTTATTTTGACCATGAGCCCATATTTTTGGGGAGAATTTTAAAGAAGTGCCTGAGTGCTATCTGTACTTCTGCAGAGGGCTGTGCATTTGCCTCTGTCACATGCCTCAGGGAGCTGCCAGCCAAGCAGGACTGCAAACTGAATTCTCAGGGAAGGTTGTTTGTTGGACCACGTGGGTAGTGTGACATCAGGTAAGGTTGTTTGTTGGACCACGCGGGTAGTGTGACGTCAGGGAAGGTTGTTTGTTGGACCACGCAGGTAGTGTGACGTCAGGGAAGGTTGTTTGTTAGACCACGCGCGTAGTGTGCCGTCGGGTAAGGTTGTTTGTTGGACCACGCGGGTAGTGTGACGTCGGGTAAGGTTGTTTGTTGGACCACACGGGTAGTGTGCCATCAGGTAAGGTTGTTTGTTAGACCACGCGGGTAGTGTGACGTCAGGTTAGGTTGTTTGTTGGACCATGCAGGTAGTGTGCCGTCGGGTAACGTTGTTTGTTATACCACACGAGTAGTGTGACGTCAGGTAAGGTTGTTTGTTGGTCCACGCGGGTAGTGTGCCGTCGGGTAAGGTTGTTTGTTAGACCACGCGGGTAGTGTGACGTCAGGGAAGGTTGTTTGTTGGACCACGCGGGTAGTGTGACGTCAGGGAAGGTTGTTTGTTGGACCACACGGGTAGTGTGACATCGGGTTAGGTTGTTTGTTGGACCACACGGGTAGTGTGACGTCAGGGAAGGTTGTTTGTTAGACCACGCGGGTAGTGTGACGTCGGGTAAGGTTGTTTGTTAGACCACACGAGTAGTGTGACGTCAGGTAAGGTTGTTTGTTGGTCCACGCGGGTAGTGTGCCGTCGGGTAAGGTTGTTTGTTAGACCACGTGGGTAGTGTGACGTCGGGTAAGGTTGTTTGTTGGTCCACGCGGGTAGTGTGACGTCAGGGAAGGTTGTTTGTTAGACCTCGCGGGTAGTGTGACGTCGGGTTAGGTTGTTTGTTGGACCACACGGGTAGTGTGACGTCAGGGAAGGTTGTTTGTTAGACCTCGCGGGTAGTGTGACGTCGGGTTAAGGTTGTTTGTTGGACCACACAGGTAGTGTGACGTTGGGTAAGGTTGTTTGTTGGACCACGCGGGTAGTGTGACGTCAGGGAAGGTTGTTTGTTGGACCACGCGGGTAGTGTGACATCAGGTAAGGTTGTTTGTTGGACCACGCGGGTAGTGTGCCATCGGGTAAGGTTGTTTGTTGGACCATGCGGGTAGTGTGACGTCAGGGAAGGTTGTTTGTTAGACCACGCAGGTAGTGTGCTGTCGAGTTTCAGACTGGTTTCAGGGTCAGTATGAAATTAGGAAGCTAGTTGGGAATTTTACTAATGGGGAACAGTTGCATAGGTCCTCACAATACTTGTCCCGTGGATTCTATCCTTTCCGTGTCACAGCTATGCCATATGTCTGGCTCCCCAAGTCTTATTAATGTACACCCACACAACTGTAATAGGCTGCTCATTTTCTCTCCTCTGACCACAGCACCCTCCAGTTTATTTCTAGGGTAAATATCCCAACACAGTACCTTCGTCATGTCATTGTGCTCAGTTCTGTGGCTTCACTCACCTATATTAGCGAACTCAATCTGGCTCCCTGGTGAGATATGAAGTTTCTTAAAATTAAGAATATCTGGCCCGCCTGACCAGGCGGTGGAGCAGTGGATAGAGCATCGGACTGGGATACGGAGGACCCAGGTTCGAGACCCCGAGGTTGCCAGTTTGAGCGCGGGCTCGTCTGGTTTGAGCAAAGCTCACCAGCTTGGACCCAAGGTCACTGGCTCGAGCAAGGGGTTACTCGGTCTGCTGAAGGCCCACGGTCAAGGTACATATGAGAAAGCAATCAATGAACAACTAAGGTATCGCAACAAAAAACTGATGATTGATGCTTCTCCTCTCTCTCCATTCCTGTCTGTCTGTCCCTGTCTGTACCTCTCTCTGCCTCTGTAAAAAAAAAAGAATGCTTTGCTCCCTAATGCCAGTTACACCAGCATTTCTGAATGTGGGGCCCTTGAGTCCAATGTTTTAAAGTATTCCAGTCAGAACTAATGTGCAGCCAAGATGGAAAACTACTAGTTTGTAAGAAAAAATTTAAAACAGACTAACCCTACTTCATTAATTTTAAGACCTTTTAAGATAGTGGTGTTCAGCCCTGGCTACACCTGCAGGCATCCCCAAATTACGGCCTGCGGGCTGCAATGCGGCCCCCTGAGGCCATTTATCCGCCCCCACCGCACTGCCGGACGGGGCACCTCTTTCATTGGTGGTCAGTGAGAGGAGCACTGTATGTGGCGCCCTCCAACAGTCTTAGGGACAGTGAACTGGCCCCCTGTGTAAAAAGTTTGGGGATTATGCAAGAATACCTAGGCGCAGGATCCACCCTGAGGGGTTCTGATTTAGTTGATCTGAGGTGGAGCCCAGGTGCCGGTGTTTTTAATAGTTCCCTAAGACCTGCGGCATGCGTGATGGAGAATCATAAAGACACAGGCCTACAGGGATCAGGCTGGTAGCTCTAATGAGTGAACAGGGCTAGCTGTGAACTGTGGAAACCTGGAGAGCACTACCTCTCTATAAGGGCAGACAGCCTACTCAGCTCTTACTGACTGCAAAACATGACCATCACTTTGCAGCTCTTGCTCTACAGCAGGGGTAGTCAACCTTTTTATACCTACTGCCCATTTTGTATCTCTGTTAGTCGTAAAATTTTCTAACCACCCACCAGTTTCACAGTAATGGTGATTTATAACCATTTTTAAAATTTATAAAGCAGAGTTACAGCAAGTCAAAGCATATAATAATAATTACTTACCAAGTACTTTATGTCATATTTTCACTGTTTGGCAGAATAAATCTTTATAAAACAACTTACTATAATTAAGTCTCCCTTTTTATTTATACTTTGGTTGCTCTGCTACCGCCCACCATGAAAGCTGGCACGCCCACTAGTGGGCGGGAGGGACCAGGTTGACCAGCACTGCTCGACAGACAGCATGGCCCCGTCTCACTTTCTAATACTTGAAAAATAAACAAATGTACCTATCTTTGTCCACCAGTTGGAGAATATGCATACTTCGCTTTTTCCCAATTTGTGTTCCGTTCCTGACCTTCAATGCCATCCTTTCTTTTTCTTGTCTGTCTAAATCGTCACAATTCTCAGAGGACCAGCTCACGGTTTCTCTGACATGACTGTGGGAACTGACCATTAGAGGAGATGGGTGTTTCTAGAGGGGAACTTACCTGTCATGTCACCTTCTGTCTTAAGTAAACCTTTCTTCTTGGGGCTCTATTTATCTTGCATATACTTCTTTGGAATTTAAATACAATAAAGCTTTACATGATTAAACTTTTTTTAGCTTTATAATTACCATCAATAGGCAGTTCTATGAATGGACATTTATTACATTAAGGAATCATAAAATATTAAGAATGCTTTATATATGATAATATAGTAGATACATATTAGAAAGTAGGGATTAGTAGAAAAACTACTTAACACTTGGATTATTTCAATAGATAACGGTTAAAAAGCACTGAAACCAAATAAGAGGTAATTATAGTTGATGGAGTGAATAAAAAGAATGGAAGGCTAAAACAAGTATCTGGAAATCCGACCTGGGCTGGGAGAGATGGCTCGGAGGACTGTCAGAAGTACAGTGACAGTGACAGCCAGCCACATTCACTTCTTAATCTAAAACGTGTTTATGTGCAAGGTGTTTATCTTAAAATGTATGAGAATAGTGTACCCTTTTTTATTTGTACTTTAGCGTAAGAGCCATGTAGTATCAAGTACGAGGAGTCCAAGATATAACCATTTCCCCGTCCATTCATTCACACACAGATCACATATTTATTTACGTGGGGCAGGGCCGTCGGCCACCCCAGTGCCCACGTATGCCAGATCATATGTAATGTCTGAGCACAAATTGTAGCCAGACTGCCTAAACTGAACACCACCTCTGCCCCTTACCAGTTGGGCAACATGGGCAAGTTGCTTGACTTTGCTAATATCCAGTTTCCCCATCTACGAATGAAGTGGGAGAATGGTGGGTGCATACCTCCCAGAGTTGTGAGAATGAAGTGATTTGATCTGTCCTCAGTCTTAGAACAGTTCCAGACCCATTAAGAACTATATAAATTGTTGATGTTATTATTAATCTTGTTTCTCTATAACTCAGCTCATTTACCTCAGGGTTCTCTCAGTGAATTCATCATAATTCAGCAAATTTTAAGTTCTCCCTATTTATCCTTTGAGTAGCACTCAAGTTCTAAGGATGCTTTGAGCATCAGGGGTGATGGCTTGGTCTCAGTTGTCACATGGCCACATTGGCATCCTCTGAAAAGAATGTCCTGTCTGGTTCATGGGGATCAGCTCACAGAGCTGCTGTCTACTCTGTTACGCTCCCATGTGATGACATACTGCGTTGTTCATGTCAGCGTGCAATGTAGGGGCCCCTCGGCGTGAGGGAGTGCCACCTGCGTGCTGGCTCTGCGGGGTGACGTCCTCTCACTCAGGGCCTTTGGAAAACTCGGCTGCTCTCCTGTGCTGCTTTGGAACCTCAGAAGATCTAGCAAACTCGCTTTCAGTCCTCCCTGACCGCGGTGATTTATTTTCCTCAGTCAGTCCCAACCCTGCTGGCCACAGTAGCCCCTGCAAAGCTTTTTCCTCTCTAGGTTCTAAAAGAAAAGGTAAAAGGCCAAGCTGGTGCTCCACTGCCCTCCAGCTGGTGCTCCACTGCCCTGGTTCTCCCTCTTATGAGTGTCTCTAGCCTTTCCAACTTGCCTTCCCCGGCCCACAGATTTTATTTTATTTTTTTTTATTTTTTATTTTTTGCAGGGGGCAGGGCAGGAGGTGTGGGTAGGGAGAGTGTTGAGAAAAACCTACCAAGTATTATTCTCCAAAATTGTTATATAGACTTTAGCATAGAATTTAAATTTAAAATCAAGAATTAACTATTTGTTTGCCTTCTTTTGCATTTCTGTTTAATAACCTTACCTTAAGGACAGAGAGTATAGAATATCCTTGCTCCCAATGCTGGGGGTAGGATAGGGGAGGGAGCAGTGGATTTGCACAGTAAGAAATGCCAAGGGAGGAAGTCCATTAAGCACATTGATTAATACTTCAAATATTATCCTACACATGTATTGATAGGGCTTCTTTTGAGACCCCTGCCTCAGAGAGCTTCCAGATAATTGCAGTACAACATAATAAGTGAAAACCCAAAAGAGGAAGCAACTAATTCTGCCTGGAAAAGTCAGGCAACGCTTCACTGAGGAAGTGAGGATAATTGAGAGCGGGATGCCATTAGGCACATTACTCCCAGTTCCTGAGCCACGGGAGTTGCCAGGAAGATTACAGAACTGAACTGAAGGTGTGCCTGTGCTCCGGGCGCCGGGAACTCGGCCAGAGCTGGCAGTGGCGGTTTTCTTCGTGTTTCCATATGCAACTGAGGTTGAGGTGACCGATCTGGAGGACGTGCTCACTCCTGTTGGGGGCTCCGCCGGGGCTCGAGTGAAGGTGGGATATCCTTGATATCCTCTCAGTGAGGTCACAGAAAGCTCTGGCTCTCTCCTGTGCCAGAGGGAGCACAGAGCTGCTGGACCGGAGGCCACTTTCAAAGCTTGACCTGTTGCAGATGAAATTCTTACATCAAGAGCCCGCGCCAGCGAATGCGAGGTGGGTCACGGTTTTCTGTAGAAGGCAGTGTCCCTATCAGGTGGATGTGCCGTGATAACTGCCTCGTAGCACAAGCCTTTTAGCCCTCGCCCAGTGCCCAGAACTTCCTTTTGTTTGGTATTTCACACAATTCATATCCTCCCTATACAGTAGGGGTCAGGAACCTTTTTGGCTGAGAGAGCCATGAACACCACATATTTTAAAATGTAATTCTGTGAGAGCCATACAATATGTTTAACACTAAATACAAGTAAATGTGTAAATTGTATATAAGACTAACACTTTTAAAGTACAATAAGTCTCTGAATTCTTTTTAATAATGTTGTTATGCTCTTGCTAACCAATGATGAATAAAGTATTTTTTACGATTAATGTGATTTGTGGTGTTGCATGGTTTTGCTGATGGCTTTGTAGTCTGGTTGATACGTGGTGAGGTTAAGCTTCATGCAGGCGTTGAGACTTCCATCCGTTAAACGTGATTGTAGGTTGGTCTTAACATTCTTTAGATGTGAGAAAGACTGCTCACATGCATACGTAGAGCCAAACATTGTTAGTACAGCAATACTCACATGCTGCAGTGTGTGGTATGTGACAGGAAGCGCACTCCAAGTTTTGACGATCAGCTGGTCCACGGGTTGAAATTTTTTCATTTCTCCCCACTTGTGTTTGCTCGCCAACTCAGCTTGCTGTCGTGCAAGTCTTTCCAAATCTTCATTCAGTGACTTGAACTTATTCACCCACAAGTCTGAGGCCTTCATGTCAGCAGCTTGTAGCTCAAAATCTCTGACAGAGACACTGGGGATGTAACTCAGGTCAGCGCTGTCCACGGCACACTCGTGTGGATGGGTGATGAACTTAAAAAGACTAGTGCGCTCACGAAATTCTCCAATGCATGCTTTGAATAATTGCAGGAGATTAGATGTGAAGCCCGCTATCTGCTAGAGATCAAGATGTTGAGCAGGGTCACTTGCTGTGCATGCATCTTTAAACTCTCCCAGTTTTTCAAAGTGTAGCAAACGACCTGTTTCAATGTCGGCAATGAAGAGTTCCAGTTTGTTTTCAAATGCAAACACTGCTTGTTGAAGGGATAAGACTGTATTTTCAATGCCTTGCATTTTCACATTGAGTTGGTTCAGATGTTCAGTCATGTCCACGAGATAGTAGAACTTCAGGAGCCACTCAGTGTTAGCTAACTCAGGATGCTCGATGTTTTTCATTTCAAGAAAAGTCCGGATTTTGCTCAGACAAGCTGAGAAACAGCTGAGCACCTTCCCTCTTGACAATCAAGGCACATTGCTGTGCAGAAGTCAACCAGGATAATTATTCCCAACTTCATCCAGCAGTGTTTTAAGCTGGCGATCATTTAAAGCTCGAGCAACAATAAAGTTGACCACCCGAATGACCAGCGACATCACCTCACCAAGCTGCTCACCACACATCTGAGTACAAAGCACCTCTTGATGTAGGATGCAGTGAAAACTTAGGATGGGTCTCTTTTCATGTTCACGACAAAGTGCTATGAATCCTCTGTTTTTCCCCACCATGCACGGAGCACCATCAGTACACACCGAAATAAGTTTATCCATCGGTAGATTTTTTTCTTTAGCAAACTCAGTGAAAAATTTGAATAAATCCTCCCCTCTTGTCTCTTTCCTAGGCAAAACAGCAAGACTTTCCTCACGTAGTGTGTCACTGACAGCATACCTTGCAATCATGCTGAACTGGGATAAATGGCTTACGTCTGTTGACTCATCCAAAGTGAGAGAAAAGAATGGTGCTGCATTTATGTCCTTCATTTGTGTTGCCTCAATTTGATTTGCCATCATGATGGTACGATCGTGAACAGTTCTTGCCGACAGAGGCGTGTTTTTTATTCATTTGATTATCTTTTCTTTCTCCGAAAGTCGTCAAAAAGTTCATTGACAACATCAAGCATGAATGTTTTGGCATACTCCCCATCTGTGAATGGCTTTCCGTTTCTCACAATTGCTAAAGCACCAGCAAAGCTAGCCGAATTCCAGCCACCTTGTTGGTTCACTAGCTTGCACTCTGCACAGTAGCTCTTGATATGCTTTCTTCTGGCCGTTCCCCACTGGATATTTTGATGCAAATGTAGTATGGCATGTGTTGAAGTGCCGCTTTATATTTGACCATTTCATCCATGCAATTCTCTCATTGCATATTAGACACACTGCAGAATCTGCTCTCTCCACAAAAGGGAATTCCTCTGTCCATTCCTGCTGAAAAGTACGATACTCCTCATCTTTTTTTCTTTTAGCCATCTTTTTCGTCAAATGGATTTCTGCAATTAGCTAACTGACGATTAAAAAGGAGGGAAGTTTACTTCATGACCTGTGTACCTTACACATCATCCAATAAAAATTTGGTGTTGTCCTGGAGTACAGCTGTGATTGGCTCCAGCCACCTGCAACCATGAACATGAGCGGTAGGAAATGAATGGATTGTAATACATGAGAATGTTTTATATTTTTAATGTTATTTTTTTTTTAAAGATTTGTTTGTGAGCCAGATGCAGCTATCAAAAGAGCCACATCTGGCTTGCGAGCCATAGGTTCCTGAGCCCTGCTATACAGTCTTCATATTTCAGTCTTGTCTTTTTGACGGTCCTACTTGAACAATGTGAATTTGCATTCTTAGTGATGTTTCAATAGTTTAACCCCAAAATAATACAAGATACGCACATGTAGACACACCTACTCTTAGATTAAATTGCACTACCATATAAAGTCTTGCTAGTAATGTAATGTCTTATCTCCCTGGGAGTATTCACATTTTAAAAAGGTTGCTTGTTTACCTGCTTTTCCAAAATGAAATCCAAAGGGGAAATTTTCACTTCTTCACCTACCCATCAATCCATCAAATAATATTTAGTATGAGCCTACTATGACCAAAGTCCCTGGCTAAAACTGTACTACTAAGACATATGAAAGGCTGCAGCCTTAGAACATTTCAGGTAATGATTGCCATAGAGAGGGTTTGTGGACAAAGGACTTTGCTTCATACATCTGAAATTGTAGCTCAGGGAACAGCCTCTTTCCTTTTGAGAGAGGAACTTAGATTCCTCAAGGACTGGGTGTTCTGTTTTGATTAATCATGTTTGTATTCCAGTCCCTTGAACAAGTTCTGTCTGGCACATAGGGGTGCTCAGTTCTCCTTTATTGAATAAATTCCTAACTTTAGACAGGATATTTTTATCCTCAGGCCAAAAACATACACTAGATTAATGATTTTTGTTGTTGCCTGACCAGGCGGTGGTGCAGTGGATAGAGCATCGGACTGGGATGTTGAGGACCCAGGTTCAAGACCCCAAGGTCGCCAGCTTGAGCGCAGGTTCATCTGGTTTGAGCAAGGCTCACCAGCTTGAGCCCAAGGTCGCTGGCTTGAGCAAGGGGTCATTCAGTCTGCTGTAGCCCCCCCCCCGCCCCCCGTCAAGGCACATATGAGAAATCAATCAATGAACAACTAAGGAACTGCAAAAGGAATTGATGTTTCTCATCTCTCTCCCTTCCTGTCTCTCTGTCCCTCTCTCTGATTCTCCCTGTCTCTGCCACACACACAAAAAGAAATTTTGTTCAAATTTTTGTACTTTAAATAGTACACTGTTAAAAATAATAGCAACTAAATGGACCCTAGGACCAGCCACAATGTTTTGTTTTGTTATGTGTCCTTGTGAATATAAAGCTGGCCTAACTGGCCCCGGCCGGTTGGCTCAGTGGTAGAGCGTCGACCCTGCGTGTGGAATTCCTGGGTTCGATTCCCGGCCAGGGCACACAGGATAAGCACCCATCTGCTTCTCCACCCTTTCCTCTCTCCTTCCTCTCTATCTCTCTCTTCCCCTCATGCAGCCAAGGCTCCATTGGAGCAAAGTTGGTGCAGGTGCTGAGGATGGCTGCGTGGTATCTGCCTCGTGGTCTCTGCTAGAATGGCTCTGGTTGCGGCAGAGCAATGCCCGAGAGGGGCACAGCATGGCCCCCTGGTGGGCATGCTGGTGGATCCCAGTGGGGCGCATATGGGAGTCTGTCAGTCTACCCCCCCAGTGCTTCTTACTTGGGGAGGGGGTGCATCCTTCCTCAAGGTAAGGACCCCTATATAACCTCTCCTTAAACATTTTATATTGTGAACTCAGTTTACACATGGAAACACTCAGTGAGAAGCATTTATTACCTATCTGTCCTATAAATGCAATAAATATATTAAACTTCTCACCAGGCACAGTGGTGCACGCCTGTAGTCCCAGCTACTCGGGAGGCTGAGGTAGGAGGATCGCTTGAGCCCAGGAGTTCTGGGCTGTAGTGCGCTATGCCGATTGGGTGTCCACAGAAATTTCAGCATTAATATGGTGACCTTTCGGGAGCGGGGGACTACCAGGTTGCCTAAGGTGCAGAGAACTGGTTCAGATCAGAAATGGAGCAGGTCAAAACTCCCATGCTGATCAGATTCTAAACCACTCATTTCTCTCTTGGACTTAACTGGTTAAAATTGTATCTCATTTTAATACTTCCAAATCTAGAATGTACTAATATATACATTAACTTTTAACTTTAAATAACTCAAAAAGTATTCAAAGTATAAGGATATAAAATAAAATTGGAATATTTAAGAACCTACGCGGAAAAATGAAGTAGTAATTTTTTACTTCTGCTCATCAAATACACACTTTTTTTCTAGAATATGTATGGACTTTTTCCTAATGAAAATACTCTCATAAATGAAAAACACTTAATACTAAATTATTGAATAAGTTCTCATTTAGAAAAAATGCAGATTCAATTTTAAAAAAGTTATTTCCATGACATTTGGATCTAAAACAGAAAAAACAGGTTTCTAATACCTAACTTTTTAAAAAAGCCTACCTTTATTTTAGGATGTTTATGGGAACTTCAAATTCCAGGGCCATTCTAATTCATGGAAATGAATGAACTATGTGGACAGAAAAATTATTTTATATGTACCAGCCAATGTAATTCTGTAATCTTCTATCCAGAAAAGAGGTTTACCAGACAGGCTACTTCTTACAAAAATGCCTTCTCTGTTTGATCTCTTAGCTGTCACTTTATTCTCTGCTTCTCAAGACTAAAACAGCATTACTGGCACTCAACCCCTACTGATGTCTCGCTGAGGACAGGTTTGTGGCCTTGTACTCAGGCACACCGTTCCCCTTGGAGAAGCACCTTCTGTCCATCTTCCTGAGAACGCTCATTGCACTTCCACCTGTACACCTGTTTGGATGTCATTATTTTGGGCAGCTTTCCACCTTTTGTGTGGTTCATTGTTTTTGTTGTGGAAGATTATGTTTGTACTCTATTTCTAGTTGTCTTGTTGCTTTGGGGTAATTTCCAAGAGGAAAAAGGGGGGAAGTGACAGTTTATTCCCCCAACTTCAGTTGCAATTGTGATGTGGAATAAGGTTATATTAGTTCTGTGAAGAAAGGATGAGTATCTATCTGAATTATATCAAGAAAAGAAAGCTGTATTTGGGTGATAACAGGGAGTTGGTTAAGGGACTGATTATTGATCTGAGGGTGACTGGGCTAATTGTGGCATTTGACAGGATTAAGGATACAGTGCTGAGAAAAAAAATTCAGTTGTGGATGTGCTTTTATACAGAAACACAGATTTTACTTCAAATGATATTTATTACTCTGTACTATGAAACATAACTGCCATTTATTGAGTGCTTACTATGTTGTTTACATATGTAATAGTTGCCACTTTAGATATATTTATTTATAATTGTCAAGGTAAAGATTAGATGCTAAACAATGGCACATTCTGCTTACTATAAATGATGGTAAAGTAAAGCAAACTTTATTTTTGTCCATTATAGTGGGTATTAAACTCATTACAATATTCTTAAATTCCCATTCCTATAAATGAAAAATAAAACAATGATTATAATAATTATAACCATAATAATAATAATAATAACAGCTATCCTTTATTATAAATTTTATGTTTGCCACGCACTACAAATTGTTTCATATTCATCATCTAACTTAATCCCCTCAACAGCTCTTTGAACTGACTGTTGTTAGCCAGACTTTTCAGATGAGGAAGTGAAATCTCAGGCGGGTTTGGTAGTTTGCCCTGGATTACAGTTTCTAAATATCAGAGCTAGGATTTTAACCCTCTTTTTACTAGGCTCTGTTGTCTGTGTCGGCTACTTGGCTTCATTTATTCTAATAAAATTCACCTTTAGAACTATTGTCATAAATGAATGGATTATTGTTAGCTTTCAGTAAGGATCTTCTTTTCTTTTTGGGGATTTACATACATTTGTAAAGCAAACTAATTAATCAAAATAATATCTCACCATTTACACTATCTAATGTAGTTGACTAGACTTTGTTATTCATATTCTTTATTTATTTATTTATTTATTTTTTTGAGAGAGAGAGAGAGAGAGAGAGAGAGAGAGGGAAGTGGGGGCCAGGTAAGAAAGCATGAGAGAGCAAAGCACTAACTCATTGCTCCACTTAGTTGTGCCATTGATTGCTTCTCATATGTGCCCTGACCGGAGCTCAGATAAGCAATCTCGGGATAGGGCCAAAGCACCTGAGACCAAGATAGCGACCCCCTGGAATCGAACTGTCAACCTCAGTGCTCCATGCCAATGCTCTGTTCACCATTATTCATCGTTATCAGCAGTAAATTGTTCTGATACCTTCTGGCAGTAAGCATATTTATTTAATTAAGACTTTGGTTCCTGAGGCTTCTCATTCTGGAGAACCTGTCCTTAAGAAATATAGCAAATTTATAGCATATGATGTTATTACAATATTCAAAATCTTTTATTCTTTTTCATATGAATAATTAGTCTACCTTTGGTACCTATTGTGAGTAGATCTTAACTTTAAATAATAAGCAGGGAAAGAATGGAGTAACAAGATGTGGGACTGAATTTTTTTTTTATATTATTGTGAAAAGGATTAAGTAGAATAAAACAGATTTATTCCATTTATAAGAATGTAGTACAAGAGAAGAAATACATAATTAATATTGTTTATGAAATGAAAAATGCAACATATGTAACAACAAGAACACATCATTTTGAGCAGGTCTTTATAGAACAGACATTCCATATTGTGTTCCTCCTTTTCCACAGTCATTGCCATGACAATCTGGTGTGCTTAGCAGTTGCTGCTGACTCAGGGAGACTGTCTCTTCTAGGAGATCTCTGTGTCAGCCAAAAAGTGCAGCAGTCTCATGTGGGTGTAGAAACAAGCCATAATATGTAAAATGGACAGAATTTTAGCATTTTTCTTCCCATTGGAGAGATTTCTTTTGAATCACTCCATCCATTTCTATTTTTAGCATTTTTTGAATCAGTAGGAAGTTTTTAGAATGGATTTTTCTTCTTCAAATTATGATTCTTTCCCATATGATTGAAGTCCTTGTCATTTCTAGATGTGACAAAATGTCCACCACTAAATATGAAAACCTGGTATTAAGAAACGAAATCCATTTCAATGAAAGGCATCTAATAATCCAGATCATGTTTTATTCTCTATTAAAAAAAAAACATGATCATTCATGTCATTTCATGGATATATCCTACCACAGTTTTAGATATATAACTGTCTCTATTCTGTCATGACAGAACCATCATTCACTCATTCCAAAGGCATAGTTTGAATGTTCACCAACTTCTGGAGTCAAAAGGCTTTTCTGATATTGTGGAGCTTTCAGAGTAATTATAAGAGGACAACATACAAACAGATACAATGGGATGTAAAAGAACATGTTCATGACATCATCAGTTGCTTGTGAATGTCAGTGCAGAGTGATTCAGCCTGAGGTGGGATATCACAGGGATGACTGCTAGAAACAATAAATTCAAAGTTAATGAAAGAGTCAATGGACAAGGAGTGGTAGACAGGAGAGGCAGATGTGTTCCAGACTCCACAATTATAGGCACAAGAGCTGACCTGTGGTGGCGCAGTGGATAAAGTGTCGACCTGGAACACTGAGGTCGCCATTCGAAACCTTGGGCTTTTCTGGTCAAGGCACATATGCGAGTTGATGCTTCCTGCTCCTTCCCCTCTTCTCTCTTTCTGTCTCTCCCTCCTTTATAAAATGAATAAATAAAATCTTTATGAAAATATTTGAATGTTGGGTAAGGCAGCTTAATTTTAATGTGATGGTTCCTAGTTAGTAACATTTCAAAGAAGAAATATGTAAGGAAAATCATGTTGAAGAGGATAATGTAACAGTTTTCTAGAAGCTAAATTGGCAGAGGGGAGTGAAGCTCAGTGGTATTTTCAAGGTATGAAGTGATAATGTACTTAAAATGGAGATTATCAAGCAAATCTTAAATTATTTATATAGGAAGGAGTGGCAACGTTGGTAATCAGTTGATTGGCAGTACAGATTTGGAAGGAGCTTCCATGTTCAGGAATGTGTGTGTCATGCTTGAGATTCTAGAATACTGGGAGAGTAAGCACTGTGGGTACTAGAGAGGAGCTTGGCCAGCAGTGCTGTGTTTGATGAGGCAGGAGTGTGGTTTCTAAGTATTAAAGGTGAGTTGTCATTGGAAGGGCCAAGTTAAGAGTCTATATATTCGTCTGGTTATGTAGATAGTAAAATACTTGACAGTAGGAAGGGATAAAAATATTAGATTCATGAGAAGTGATAATAGGTTTTGAGTTAAGTCAATTTAATAACTTCCTAAACCGTGTGCCAGGCCCTTTTCTAGTCATGGAGAATACAGGTAAGCAAAGGCATGAAATCTGCCCTTGTGCAAATTATAGCAGAAGTGAGTATGTAAAATATTGATAGTTCCAAATGGAAGATGAACAGTATAGGAAGGAGAAAGGGCCTTGGATAGAGATTTGAATGGCTATGTGTGCAGGATAAGAGAAAAACAAGAATGGATTGAGAATTCTACAAAAGAGAAATTTTAATGTTATAGAGAGAACTAGATGTCACTTTTAGCATTGTTTGAAACATCAAAAGAATTAGAAACAAATGACCATTAGTAGGAGAATTTACTTAATTGTGAAATATTTTATAACCATTTAAAATGAAATATCTTTATGTATTGATGTACATATATAGATATCTATTATGTATTTAATGAAAATGTAAAGTGTGGAATGACTGATACTCATCTCCTATTTATAAAGCGGGGGGCTATATGTAAAAATACACATATACAAATATATATGTTTGCATATGCATAGAAATAGGGCAGGAATCCTCCTCACCCAACAGTTGTTAATAGTGGTATCATTTGTAGAGTAGTAAAATCAGCCGGAGTGAGGAACAGGGGTTTTCTTTACATTTTAATTTTATTTTTTTATTTTGACATTAAATTTAATGGTATGACATTGATCAACAAGAGTGCATAGGGTTTTGATGAACATCTCTACAGCCTTTAAGCTGCTGACTGTGCTGTGTGTCCAACACCCTGTCACTTTCCATCACCTTGTATCTGTCCCTCTTTTCTCCTCTCCTCCTACCATCTCCCTCAGGTGACCATTTTACTTTTATTTATGTCTGTGAGTCTCAGTTTTATATCCTACCTATGTGTGATATATATTTGTGTCTCTTTTCAATGTATCAAATATTTCTGAATTATTTGCATTTTATTATAATGGGTGTGCATTATTTTACAATTGAAATTTGTATTGAAATAATTGTACATTCACATTCAATTATAAAAATACAGGGTCCTCTTTGGAACGCTAATGGCACAAATGTTGCATCTTCTGTTCTTGTCCCATGGTCTCTTAGGTTTAGTTCTTTTCCATTTTATAATTTTTTTTTCTGCTTTTCTCTCGGTTGTTCATATTGGGTAAAGTCGGTTTTCTCACAATCACTGATTCTATTGCCTGCAGTATCCTCTCTACTATTGACCCCTTCCAATGAGGTTTTTCTTTCTTTTTTAAATTTCTGTTCTTGTGTTTCTCAGCATTATTATTAACATCTGATAGTTGCTGAGATTGAGCACTCTAAAACCTGAATGTAACACATTTCAGCAGGGTAACACTGCCCTTGTGCAAATTATAGCAGAAGTGAGTATGTAAACTTTTGATATTTCCAAATGGAGGATGTACAGGGTAGGAAGGGGAAAGGGCCTTGGAAAGAGATTTGAGTGGCTATGTGTGCAGAATAAGAGAAAAACAAGTATGGAGCAAGAATTCTACAAAAGAGAAATTTTAATGTTATAAAGCAACTAGATATCACTTTCAGCATTGTAGAAACAAGAATCCTACGTCTTCCTCTCTGAGAGACAGGAAGTCGAAGCAGTTCTCAGGGATATCAGCAAGCTTCCTAGATGGAGCCCGGGAGAAGTTTCTAACCATAAGTAGTGAACTACAGGGGTAGCTCTCAGAATAACTAGCAGGCAGTTGTGAATGTATTTCTTCATATCCCTTGGAGGGAGATATTATAATCCAAAAAAAATCTAAATGATTAGTTAGCTTCAAATTACAGCCCCAATCACCACATTCAACAGGGAGATTATTACAAAGGGAAATATAGAGACAGTAATGCACTGGGGAAAGGACGAGTTGTTTCAAAGAACCTCCCAGGTCTGGAAGGAAGTAATTACATTATGATGGTTTAAAATATGTGGAATGGTGGCTGCCGCTTAAGTAACATCTCAAGGGTGGGGAAGACCCAATTCGTCTTAATTAAGACACTTCATGGCCTACCCGTTCTTTGAGGCGTGGATGTCTACAGCTTCCTGGCCAGAGTTGCAGAAGAAGAGAGCTCAGTGGCAAGTTAGACAGCTGAATGAAATTACTGTATATAATCTCCATGGAGAGTAAATCATTGTTGAAGAGGAACAACCTGGGGGGTCTGAGCTTTTAGCAGTGGGGAGATTTAAAAAGAAATTATATTGTGAGATCTAGTGGGGAAAAATGATTTGTTGGATATGGTTTTTTCCTGGGTGGTCTTCTGGATAGAAGGAGTGGGAAGGTTTAATTGAGGAGAAAGTCATTGGGTTATAATCTGAATACACCCCTTGGAAACCAAGCAAGGATCCTTTCTAAAAAAATTGAGTATGGACAGTAATGTCAAAATTTGGAGAAACCAAAAAGTGAATGATAATGAATGAGACAAGGGTGGGAATTGTGTTGCTGGAAATACTTTCATCCAAGAGAGTGGATAAATGACAGAATGGGGCACTGGAGTAGGGGAAACACAGGAGGTAAGAAGAGAAGAATGTAGCTAATGCTCTAAGATGAAATGATGTGTGAAAAGTCATCTAGAAATAGTACATTATTGGAACGATTGTTGTCAATAATGTTGTCAGTTAAAAGGGATAACTTAAAGATGCCAAATAGGCCCTGGCTGGTTGGCTCAGTGGTAGAGTGTCGGCCTGGCGTGCAGAAGTCCTGGGTTCGATTCCTGGCCAGGGCACACAGGAGAAGTGACCATCTGCTTCTCCACCCCTCCCCCTCTCCTTCCTCTCTATCTCTCTCTTCCCCTCCTGCAGCCAAGGTTCCACTGAAGCAAAGATGGCCCGGACGCTGGGGATGGCTCCATGGCCTCTGCCCCAGGCGCTAGAATGGCTCTGGTTGCAACAGAGCAACGCCCCAGATGGGCAGAGCATCGCCCCCTGGTGGGCTTGCTGGTCGGGCGCACCGGTCAGGCGCATGCGGGAATCTGTCTGACTGCCTCCCCGTTTCCAGCTTCAGAAAAATACAAAAAAAAAAAAAAAAAAGCCAAATATACTGCTCACAAAAATTAGGGGATATTTCAAAATGAATATGAAGCAATAAAAAAAGAGAAGCATTTGATTTTTTATTAAAAAAGAACATGAGTAAAGCAAACGACAAGCCAAAGAAAGTTGTTTGATTATGCAAATGAGATGCAAAACCAACTTTTATTTCCCTGGTGAAAATGCGCTATACAGAAGACTGAAAGCACTGGAGTGTCTGCACGTTCCCCGATCCCTTTTTGTGAGCAGAGTATATAAGAGAAGAAATTGTGGTATAGGAACAGGCTTTCGGGAGGAAACTGAAGAGTAGAACAGATCTTTCAAAAAGAAGCAAGGTAGAAGATGTAGAGCTCTAGTAGACTTTGAATTTTGAAGGGCATCTCTCCTGCTTTTATAAGGAAAAATGAATATGTGAATATGCAAATGGCATGAAACTCTGATATGCATAAATTAGAATTTTATTTTTCCATAACTTAATTTCTCTGTAATGGAGTGTTTTAGTGTAGTTTTAGAAAGCTCAGGCAGTTCAAGATTCTCTGTCTTCCATTTTCCTGGTCCCTCTTCTGTATAGGCTACTGGTGAGGGATCCCTTGTTTCTGTCTGCCAACAGCACTATGATTCTTCCATAATGTTCACGGAAATCGTGGTTCCACTTTTATGCCCACCACAGCTCAGGATCTCTTACAGGTGTCCTCTGTACTGTCTGCCCAGATACATACGATCAGATGTCCACTCTCTGGAGCCTTGGTTCTTCCCCAGGCTTCTAACCGAGGAGGCGTAGTGCATGGCCGCTGGGATTCTCAGTTCTGCTCTTCCCAGCTCTCCTCCATCGCTTCTTCAGATTTCTTATCTAGAGGTGAAAGAGTGATACAGGGTGGGAGGGGCTATGCCACAGTCGCACGGCATTTTTCTTAAATACTTGTATCTATCTGGAATCCTCACCATTTCTACAAAGGTTTTTTGCTTCTGCAATCAACCAAGAGTTCTGCCAGTATGTATGGTTGGGGTGGGGTTAGTTTTTTCCCATGCCTTCCCTAAAGTAAAGAATATAAAACATCTTAGCACCTTGAATGTGTTGGAGGTGGGAGTGGTGGTGGAACAAATTGGTTAAATTTCTAGAATATTAAAATGCCATAAATATCAAAGATGAGAATGCAAGAAAGCCACAGTGGATAGTCATCATCTTGGCCAACCATAAGTAAATGATGATGGGGAAGGCTAGTCATGTTAGAGAAAGAGAGGCCCTGATGAAGTGGAAAGGGAAGTTGAGAAGGTTAATAAGACCATTGGCTAAAGTCTATTTGAAGCCTCATTTAAGAAGCAGAAGCAGCACATGTAGAGGAAAACAAAAACCATTGAAATGTCAGGCATGTAGGAGAGGAGACTGAAAAGCTTGTGGCCCTAGTAAGGAGAGTGGAGAAAGAAATGAAATAACAGCTAACCTAAGGCAGCAAACAGAAGCCGAGTGTTCTTGAGTAAGGAACACATCACTGAACTGGGAAGTGAAGCAGAACTACATCCCGAGGAAGATGGAGGTTAGCGGAGTATCAGAAAGGTGAAGAAGTTTGAAACCATTTTGTTGGAGAGATCCTACTTCCATATTACCTTTTCATATTCTTATTGTCATCTTTTATCTAATGGGTTTTAACCTCATATAATGAGAATCTAAGGAATGTTCATAACATTATGGTTTGGAAATGAAGCTATGGGCTGAAGGTACCAGCCCTTTATTTCTTCTCATTATATGTTGGAAGAAACAAGAAAAAAGTCAAAAACTGTATAGAAGAAAAATATAACTTTAGAGTGATGAGACATGAATTCAAATGCAGACTTAATTTTTTTCTGTGTAATCTTAGATAAATAATTTATTTGTATGATCCTTTGTTGAGAGTCTTAAGTAAGATTATGATCAGGGGCCTGTCATGGAATCTTGAATGTTGTAGGAAGTCTATAAATATAATTCATTTTCCCGACACCTTTATTTATTCAGCAGATATTTTAGAGCAGCTAATTTTGTGCCACAGATAATGTATATGTCAGCATAGTCTACATTATGATGCTGTAATGTAGAGCCTCTCCCCTCCCCCATCCCCCAATAATCTGAGTTGCTTAAACACAAAAAAAATGTGCTTCTCTCACCTGGCCTGTGATGGTGCAGTAAGTAAAGTGTTGACCTGTAACACTGAGGTCACTGGTTCAAAACCCTGGGCTTGCCCGGTCAAGACACATATAGGAGTTGATGCCCCCCCTTCTCTCTCCCTTCTCTCTCTCTCTGTCTCTCTCTTTCTCCTCTCTAAAAATAATGAATAAATAAAATTTTTTAAAAATTACTTCTCTCACTAACTCAAAGTCAGCTACAATGTTTAAGTAGTTTTAGAGGGCAGCTCCCTATGTTGCAATCCAAACCTCACTCTTTGAAACTAACCATCTTAGGTTACACTAAGACATTTGTAAAGATCACTGAAGCAGAGAGTGCTATCCAGAACTGCTCTGAGGTATTTCTACCCAGAAATGACACAGTGACACACGTCAGTCAGCTGCCATCCATCGGTCAGAACTAGTCCTGTGGCCTCCCCTACATCAAGTGGATGAACACGGAGTGCTCTGTGGACCAAAAGTGAGAAAAGCAGACATTGATGAACACAGGTAATGTCGGCTGCTACTTGGCTTGCCACTAGGTGCTCAGTCGGGAACAAAGCAGACATCATTTACTGTCTCCTCTTGGAGCTCTCAGTCTGGGGTGATATGCTGCTAGGAAAGCTATGGCATCTGTAAAGAGCCAAGGTTTCTGCCCAGGAAAGGCAAGGAACTCAACCAAAGTGATTGCATTCAATGAGTACAAAGTTGTGTGGGGAAATAGGAAAGGAGAACAGTTGAGTGTAAGTGACGAGTATGGAGAACTTAGCAATCTTCAATAAATATTTACTGAATGAATGCTAAGTGAGGAATGGAAAGAAATTTAGCTCTGTAAAGCTAAGTGGGAAAGGCAACAGAGAGAGAACAGATATAGAAGAAAAACACATGGAAACAGTTTATGCTTTTCAAATGTTCTGAATAATATTTGGGAATAAAAGCTGTTCTTGTTCTATCTGCTGCTTCCAGGAAGCCTGAAATATTTCTGCGCTGGGCTCTTCTGCCATAGTTGGGCTGGGGAGTATGAGTTTCCAGCCAGACTGTTGCATTCTTACCTAGTCCAGAATGTAGCAATTGTTGGGACACTTGGACTGACTCATCTTCTAGAATGTTTTATAAGGAACTGAGTTTTCTTGATGGGCAGCTGTCACATGTAGAGAAGGGTCACAGGAAATGAAGAATTATATAACCATAAATACTGAAAATGTGAGAGTTAAGCAAAAATCCTATGAATATAATCATAGGGCAGAATGTCCTTAAAATATTAACATGATTTATGTTTGTTAAAATTTGTTAAAAATGATAGAAAGCATATGGGAAAAAAGAAACATACTGTAACCCCTGGAGATATAAAAACTGCTAATAGTTTGGTATAGTTCATCTCCAACTTTTTTCTAGGCACACACATTCATTTGTCTTACAAAATAGAGCATGTAATACTACTCTGTCACTTCCCTTTTACTTAACAGTATTTCTCGAATATTTTTCCATGTCAAGAAATATACTTCTACCACATTATTTTTAATGGCTGCATGGTATTGTATGCACCAAAGAGGATATATTTCTTTATCCTCTCCTTAGGTTTTTTACAGATGGTTGCTATTGTAAACAATGCTGGTATGAATGTACTCTGGCTGAATTTCTGTGTACCTCTCTAATTACTTTATAGGGTAACTTTTCTATATGGTTACTGGGGCAAAATTATATATATTTTAAGGCTCAATTATATGCATTATGTACAAATTGTTCCCTAAAATATTGTTTCCGTTTCCATTTTTACCAGCAATAGGTGAGAGCAGAGGAATATCTGGGGAGCTCGTCAGTCTAGGAAGTGTTTATAAAAAATTGAGTATGTTATGAATGTGTGCTTAATCTTGACAGCTCTTGTCAGACAGGGTCATTTAATATATATATTTTAAGTCTGCAATCTTATATTTAATACTTTATATGAAAATTATAAACCTAAGAGCTTCACATTAAATTTCTTAGAGAGGAAGGTAAGATTCACATACTCCACCGAATGGGCTCATTAATCTAATGGGTGCTGGCATAAGACCATGGATGACCCATTAGATATCTGGAGTGAGTTTCTTGCTGCACAAAAATAGTCTGAGGTCTGCCACTGATATATTCATGCCTTGATATATGGCTGTGGCTAAGTATTTATATGTCCCTTTAATGATTGTCTGAATGTTAGACAAGTTTCTATTTTTTCTAAAGAAAAAAAAAATCGAGAAAAATTTTCAGCTATATTTACTATGTAAACTTTGAGGGACATAAAAGAAATAGGTGTCCACTTATAATATGTCATCTATGAATTTAGGCATAACTAATATTTTAAAGTACATGTTCTGTAGAGTATTTTTAGAAGTTTTGTTCTTTTCCTACCTTTAATATTTATCACGCAGTTTTACTCCAACACCCCCTCCAGTGGATCCCTGACATTAGAATGCTGCCACCATCTCAGGCGACTGGCATGTTTTCATTACCTGTCATCTGGACATCAGTCAGCAGTGTGGAACTCTGTATAATGCTATCACAGGAAATCTTGTCCCAAACTATAAAAAGCAACTTACCATACTACTCGTGATCTTCAGTAACCCTTATGACTATTTCTAGTCATCTTTAAGATACTTGCTTTTGTCAGCATTCAACTCTTTGAATTGTTAGGTCATGTCTCCCAAAATAATTATTCAACAGTACTATATCAAATTCCTTTACTTTCTTCTTTTTTTCTTTTTCCAGTGCTTCACTGCTAAAACCATTCAAAACTTTCATCAGTAGACACTATTTTAGGTTAATGGTAACTTTCCTAAACAGTACTGAGTTCAAAACAAAGTAATTGAGAGTGCCTAGTATTATGCAGAATATTATAGTCCTTTTTATAAGGACTTTAGTATAAAATGCCTCTTTTTCTCAGGGATAATTTGAGAAAGAAAAATCTCACCCTAAATTTGTCAATACATTATAGTTAAAAAATAGGAAATTCCTACAAATCTCTTTTGTGTTCTTATGCAAAGTGACTATTGAATATGGAAGCTTTTGTCCACCAATAAAAAATATCTTTAAAATACAATAGCATTGTAACGCATTTGTCTTGTATAGAATCACTGAAAATGTAGGTTCAGAAAGCCTGCTGCTGTGCAAACACATTGGAATCCTTTAAGAACTGCAGCTTCTTAGGGGAGTAAAGAGAGACAAATATATGGTGATGGAAAATGATTTGACTTTGGGTGATGGGCACACAACACAATACTGTAAACAGTTCAAGTGCTATAGAAATATTTACCTGAATCCTATGTACTCTTATTGATCAATGTCACCCCATTAAATTTAATTTTCTAAATAAATAAAAAAAGAACTATAGCTTCTACACAACTAAACCTCCCCCAACCCCAAATTACATCTTTTACTTAAATACAAAACAAACAAAACAGCAGCAGGAAACATTTATAATAGGTATTCTCTTGGGGATCCATAGCCAAAATTTGTGGAACTCAACATGAAAAATTTAGAGAACTCAGTGGGTAAATTTCCCTATAGTGTTACTTCCTCTTTAAGACATATTATGTTGCGTTGCGTCCATTTTTTTCATCTAAGAATTTCCAAGAGAATCAGACTGAAAGAACCTATTACAGATTAAGTAGCAACTATTTGACTGATAGGTTTGGAGATAGCATATGGTGTACTCTTTACTTTCTAACTGCTTTGAGTCTTTGTCCTTGCCCACAGCAGTAGTGTGACTGAGATCTCTCCCAAACTTCCCTGTGGTACATATGTAAGTAACCACATCATCTTAGAAAGGGCAAAGGCATCTTGCCATTGCGTTCTTTATTATTTGAAGTAAGTCAGACTGACAGATATAGAGCTTAAAATAAATTGTTACTGAATTCTAATTCTAGAAGAATTTACAATTCCATGAGATTAGAAATGTTAATCAGAAGATGCATTTGTTTTAAGTCTTGGTACTGAAAATATTGACTGAGTTGTGAATTAACATGTTTAGGGTTGCAGATGTCATTTTTCATGAGATTTCCTGAATGATGTAATTTTTATATTTTGTATCGCAGTTTGATCAATTTACAGATTTATTTTACATAATTAGTTGGTAAATGAGAAATTCAATTGCTGATATATAACTATTTCTCAGTAATAAAGAAAATAAGTTAAAAATCTGAATTACAAATAAAAAACAAATATTTTGAAGACATCTGGTCCACATCTGTCTGAAATAAGATAATTTAAAACAGTATAATTATATGCAAGAAATACTAGAATATTCACACCTTAGAATGTAAAAAGTAACTCATTCCATTTTAATGTGATTTTTTGAATTGGTGATTTATTTTTTGTTTTCGCGTCCTTTAGCCTCTCATCTTGTCATTACAAAGAAGACTAATAAGCTAAACAAGCAGAAATAATCTATGTTTTTCAAAGAAATGAATTATCTTTATAACTATTCTTTTATATGTCAACTAACCTCACTCCTAAGTTAACGCTCAGTGGACACAGACTTGGACCTATGCCCTTCTGATGTATTTATAATTCTCTACTCACTTATTTAAAATGAAAGATGAATGAGCCTGTGTTCTCACTTCCTAAATTGTGTGGTCTTCGTGGGCACACGGGTTCTGTAATGTGAGAGGAAGATATTCACACTCACGGAAATGAAAAGCATTTTTGGTACATTCTCATAATCAATAGAGAATCATCCTTTGAAGACTCATCCTTCCTTTTGTTAAAAACCCGTGTTGAGTGGAAAATTAATCATTTTAGGCAAAGGGAAGCTACACCAGACTTTCCATAGTCTAACAAAGAAATATAAAAAGCATGATAAGTTTTACCTTTAATAAAAGGCTGCAGAGCCTTAAGACTTGGATAGGTCTAGGTTTTGATACATGACAGAAATTATATTTATGAAAAACTCAGGGCTGATGCAACAATATTAGGTGATGGGGGAAATCCCTGCTTAGACTCCAGAGGGTCTGCTAACTAGCAGTAGCCCATGAAAGGCACTGATACTGTGAGAAGTGAAAACACTTCCTAACACATATACTAAGGTATCACAAGTGATTTTTTGTGTGTTTATTTCCAGGGAGCATGATAAAGATCCAGAGAGTTTCTTTAAGGTATTAATGCAGCTTAAGGACTTAGGACTCAATTTCCACGTATCTGTCCTTGGAGAAACCTTCACAGATGTCCCAGGTATCTATTTTGAATTTTCTCATATGTATTTATAGATGACATAAACTCTACAATGTAAATATTAATTTCATGTTTCCCTTTGTTAGAATAAGCAAGATGAGCACTGATAACTGAAAGATTGTACAATGACATTAAGTGGGATTCAATTAAAAAATACTTAAGTAGGCATTCTTTGATTTAAGTGGAGAATATGAAGTCATCTCTTTTATCAAATATAGTTATACAATACATCTAGACGTATATACAGTATATTGCTTTAGGCATCTTAACACTTAAGGAAAGTGGAAATTTGTAATTGAATATACAGCCTCTCACCTGTGGGCTCATTGGCTTGAATCCTAAGCACAGTGGTAATGACTGAAATATATTACCATCTATCTGTAGGTGGCCCGTGTAAAGCATTTCGGCATCAGGCTTATAATGTAGAGTAGACCACAGCCCATATTATTGTTGTCATTGGTCCATTCCTTGTTATTGAACTTGAGAAACTAGAAAAAATCCTAAGCACTTCAGTGTTCATATTTTTTAAGCTTTGGATATTCATTATTTTTTTTAACTCCAGATACACAGATAACAAAAAGTTCAGAAATGACATTTACCATAATGCGTTATGACTCTTAAAGACCACTTAAAGTTTACCCTCACTTAGCAAGTACTTCTTTTTTCTTTTTAATTTTTTATTTATTGATTGTAAAGAAAGAAAGGGAAAGAGAGGGAGAGAGAAACATTAATCTGGTCCTATATGTGCCCTGACAGGGAATGGAACCACAGCCTTTGCATATCAGGACGACACTCGCACCAACTGGCGAGGGCCACAAGTTCTTGATTTTGGTTCAATGATTCCATGCTAGGAACTAAACCCAGCCTATACCTCCACAGCCTCATCTGATGAGGCTCCTCTTCTGCCCTCTGGGCTTATGGATACCAACCTTTCTTTAGTTCCTCTGAGGCTCCAGGCTTCCTCTGCTCTTTAGACCTTTGCCTGTTTCTATTTTATCCTTTTTATCTTAGCTCAGGGGCATTTTCTTTCAATGTGAAGCTCTATCATGGTCTCATGGCACCCTATATGTTTATACCTCATGGTGCTTACTGCAGTGTCTAATCTTATAATTATGTGTAATTTTTATCTCATCCCCTCCACACACATGCACACACACACACACTAGCATGTAGGTGCTTCAAGGACCAGGATTATGTCTGTCTTGTTCTCTGCTATACTTCAAAGCCAAGTGCAGTGCCTGGCACAAATCTGGAATTCAATGAATATTTGGATAAATTGGTAAAACTAATGTAAACTCCCTGTCCTCAAGCAATTTATAGTTTTGTTGATGAGGAAACACTTGTGAATAAGCATAAGAAACAGAGAATGAAATGCAAAACAATATAATTGTATATTAGTACTGCCATACGTGGTGTCGAGTAGAACGTAAATTGAATAGCCAAAGGATTAGGGTACTCCAGAAATGACATGTGGAAAGTGTAGAGAAGCAAACATTTTAGATACTGTATTTAACTGAGAGAGCAAGTTCAGTGATGGTGCTGTGAGGTCACTAATCTAAGGAGAATAGGCGGTGCAGCACATGGACCTGAATCAATGCATAATATGTACCTTACATAGGTCGGGTGGGGCCCAGTATGGAGGACAACCAAAGTAGATGAGGTAAAGGGAAAAAATAATGAGCCTTGGTCTTAACCAGGGGAGAAATATGATGCAACTAGCATTTTAAGCAAGTCTACTTTGCAGTGGTAAAGTGGTCGCCCAGGGGTGATTCTGTGAGGTCCTGGCTGAGAGATTGGCGAGAGCGCTGAATGAGAGAGAGAAGCTCAAGGAAAACACTGAAAGAATGTGGGTGGTGGACAGCTAGAAGAACGAAGAAGAAATGAAAAATCAGCTCATTTGGAAAACTGCTGAGTTGAGTTTCATCTGAGCCAGTGTCGGGTGTGTGCATGGACCGCCACGGCAGGAGCAAGAGGCGCCCCTCGGCCCGAGGCGGCTCAGCCAGCTTACTGTTGAGTGGCTCCAGGCCACCAGCCTAAACAAGACTAGGGGTTTACTCAAAGGACCATGTCCTGGGGCTCACAGTCGCCCCTCCCACACATTAGCATGGAGCTATTTAAATCAGTGTGAAGGGTTGAAAGTGGGGTGGGAAGCAGTTAGGGGGCCAGTACCTAGTGCTTGGTAATTACCAGCCTGACTTTATTACTCACTTTGGCTTCACCTCAACACGTATTTACTGAGCACTGTGGCAGAGGAATTCCGTGGTGAACAGGACTCAGTCTCCACCCTCAGGGACCTCTGCCTCAGGGAGACATGTATGTAATTACTAGGTACCGAGGATGCTGGGAATTAATTATGGAATGCCATGGAAGCCCACGGAAAGGGACAGCATATTATCTATTATGTGCTTCTGTCACCCCTCGTCTCACTGAGGCTCCATTCTGCTTGAGCCTCTGGTCCATCTCTGTTCATTTTAAATATGCATTGACTCTCTTCACGGCTCCAGCCCTCTAGCCCTTCACCTTGAACCCGTAGGAGAAGCCCACGTTGTTGTATGGATGAGTGAGCCTGGGAGCTTTCCAGGCTGGGATCCAAGGAGGCCACCGTGCCAGAGGTTTCCTGACAGGCTAACATTCTGGTTCATTGAACAAACACTTACTGTATTCCAGTCAGTCTAAGCCTTGTTCCAGGCATTGCTCTTCATTGTTTTCAGGTGGGGAAATTAAGCAAGGTCCCACAGCTAGGTAGAACTTTAACCACTAATCTATGCTACCTTTCCGTGTTCTTGTTTTCTGACTCAACAGTTTCTCTAAGTTTAAACATTAATTTTTGTCCCTGAGTCACCATCCAGCACTTCTCAAAAAGGGTTGCCAAGCGAGCATACATTTGTCTGCCTGTTGTCTCTTCCGGGTGCTACATTAGCTTACTAAAAACCCATATCATAAACCAGTTTACAGGCTGTTTAATATCAGCCAGAAGAATTTCTTGCAATGCTGTTAACATTTGTAAGGAAGTGGTTTTCTTGTAAATATTTGCAATAACGATTATTATGCTATTCATTGCTACTATTTATTGGAAGTTTGTTTCTCACTTGGTCCTTTGCCAGGTTATTTTATGTAATGCTCATGACCCTCTCAATGGAGTAGCTATTATTAGCCCATCTGTTAGGTAGAGAAACTGAGACTCTGAAAGCTTAAGTCACATGAATTGCATTGCTTGTGAGTCAAACTTCTCCTTCACATACAAGCATACATGTTGTGTTGTTGAAAAACCAAGAAATATATGATTGCAAGACTATTACTCTTTTTTTTTACTGAGGGATGATTTACATATAACATTGTATAAGTTTAAGATATACAATGTGTTAATTTGATACATTCATATATTGCAATATGATTGATTATCACTTCACTTTAGTTTTAGCTCAGACCTCTATCACATCATCTCTTTTTTTGTGGTGAGAAAATTAAAGATCTAGTCTCTTAGAAATTTTGGAATGTATAAAACAATATTGTTGGCTATAATCACAATCAGATCTATAGAATTTATTCTTCTAGCTGCAACTTTGTACATTAATGACTCTTTATCCAATTTCATTCCTCTTCCCTTTCCACAGAACTCCCTGAGAGATGCTATTAGTGCCAGTGAGTTGTACTGCCCTTCTTTGATGATGCAAACAATCTCCATTAATTTTTTCTTTAAAAATGTTAAAACTATAATGGAGCAACTTTGTAGAGTCTCCATACTGTTGACTGTTTTCAAGTATGTGTTTAGTATTTTTAAATTATGTTGTAAGGTCTCATTTTCTGAAAAGTCAGGTAGATTAAGAATATTGATTCTATTTTTTACCTACATAGTTTCTAGTTCTTTGGTATCATTCTTTCACTTTACAAAAGAGGAGAGAGATGTAGGACAGGAACTAGTCTAAGTTCTCACAGTGGGGCACAGTGTGTGAGACGGCTGTAGACAGTGGTAAGGTTAGGAGGAGGCCCTGGGAATCAGTTTCCTCATCCTGCTCACTCCTGTATGTGTTCAGTAACTGTTTATTTTAATATCTACTTTGTGCCAAGCACTGAGCTAGACATTTAGGATGAAATGGTGAGTAAAGCTGACATGCTCTGTGATGTTTGCAACTTGTAGTCCTACTCCAGTGCTTTATTCATCACTTACTAAAACATTCCTTTTTTTAAATGTTAAAGCTGGCACTTTTTGCACACGGAACATGTGCCAGGTACTGTTCTCAGCCCTTTCTGCATTGCATTGTTTACTCTTCACAACGTCCCCGTGAATTAGGCACAATTGCACTTACCATTTCACATCTGAGAAACACAGGGAGATTGAGTTACTTGCCTAAAATCATTTATCCATCCAATTATGAAGCCACAATTCAAACCTTGTCAGTTCACCTCTAGCACCATTGCTCAGCCTATATCCTATGGAGGTCTACAGAATCGTTCAGTTTTTATCGGTAAGAAAGCAGGAGATGATAATGGAAGGAAAGTCTTGGCCCTTGGTGTGAAGTCATTTCCAACGGAAAGTTTAAAAAAAATACACACAAAACTTCAAATTCATCTTCATTATTTTTATTTCCATCTGGAATCACAAAGAAGATGTCAAAAACAATATGAAGTAGAAAGTTATCCCAGATATACTGGCATATATTTACTGTTTAATCAGTATTATTTGAATGAATGAAAGAATGAGATTGGTGTGATAAAATAATACAATTTATACCATGCTAGGTAGGTAGAACCCTATATTGAAACAATTTCCAAAAACTAGACAGTTAGTGGATGAAAACAGAGAACTCTAAAACTCAAGGAAGTTCTAAGTGGTCTTACATTACATTTCCTTTTTTTAATATAGGTGACTTTGATTTAATATAACTTTATTTTTCAAACACTTTCTCATGTGCCAGCTCTTACATCCATCAGAATAAGCAGAGTTATGCTAAACTAATAGATAAACTTAAAATCTAGGTGGTTTAAAACACATAATATTTATTTCTTATTCATGCTATAGACGTTTACTGCAGGTTGGCAGCAGTGTTCTGTTGTATGGTCGGTCACTCAGGGGCCCACGCCTTCACAGAGACCCACGCCAATTCCCATATCAGATGGAAGAGGAAACTCCCATTATGCAGTGCTCTGGCCTAAAAGTGACATGAGGCTCCACTCAACTCATTGGCCAGAACTTGTTGCAAGGCCCTGCCAAAGCATAAGAGCGAGGGGTGGGGGATTCAATTCTGCTTTGAGCACAAAACTAGGGGAGCAGAATTCTTTGGCCAGCTACACTATTGACCACAATTGCTTTTTAATATGCATCATGATGTGTGTGACTCATTAAAGAGAGAAACAAACTTATCTGAGATGTCTGCCTTAGTCTGAAGGACTCTCTCCTGGGTAAGTAAAGAACTCTTAACAAATATGAAAATATGGCCCACAGTCTTCTTGCTGGAGACAACCCAGCTGGTGTCTAAAGACACATCTAGCAACCGAGTCCCATAAGGCAGAGCAGACATGAAGTCAAGTTGGTCTCTCTGGGAATGGAGTTAATTATCACTTACTAGTGACGTGGTATTTTGGACAGCTTATGGTGTCAATCAGGAGTGGTTTTTCCCTCCACCCCCATGGAATATTTGACAATATCCAGAGACATTTTCATTATCACAGCTGCTGGGGGCGGGGATGTTGCGGGTAGAGACCAGGGATGCTGCTAGGCATCCCACAATGCAGAAGATGGCCCCCCACAACAGAGAAATTATCCAGCCTAAAATGTCAGCAGTGTCAAGATTGAGAGACTTTGATTTATTTTAGGAATTGAAGTCAGAAGCTCAGGTTTGGAACTGGGTCCTGTAGCTCTCTAGGTTAACCTCAGGCAGTCGACCTGTGCAGTACAGAGGAGGGGGCAGGAAAGAGAGATGATAGTAAAACGACCTGCCCTATCCACTTCAGTGAGCTAATGAGGATTTCTGCACAATTAGATAACTTGGGGGAAAGTGCTTCCAAAACTACTATGCCGATGTTATCGCAAGACTTGTACTTCCCTCAGAGTTTGTATATGGACTGAGTCTTTAATGCATCTTGGCTACAAAGAAGACATTAATGATGCTAAACCTTAAAAGTTCGTTCTTGCCTGACCAGGCAGTGGCGCAGTGGATAGAGCGTCGGACTGGGATGAGGAGGAACCACGTTTGAGACCTCGAGTCGCCAGCTTGAGCGCGAGCTCATCTGGTTTGAGCAAAGCTCACCAGCTTGAGCCCAAGGTCGCTGGCTTGAGCAAGGGGTTACTTGGTCTGCTGAAGGCCCGCTGTCAAGGCACATATGAGAAAGCAATCAATGAACAACTAAAGTGTTGCAATGCACAACAAAAAACTAATGATTGATGCTTCTCCTCTCTCTGTTCCTGTCTGACTCTCTCTTTCTCTAAAAAAAAAAGAAAAAGTTTGTTCTTGCCTTTACTTTACTTTAAATCCAGAAAATAGAAAGGTCATTCTGCTACATAAATCATCCATCAGATTCCATGTTACAAATGAGCCAAAAAACTGTGAAGATTCTCAATGCAAATATTTTAGTTTTGGTCAGTTCCCATGACAGGGTCACATGTTAGCCCTTGAGATGGTTTAAAAAAATGCTTAAGATATCAAATCAATGGAATGTGTTTGTATACTTAATAATTTCCCACAAATGATAATTCTAAACAAAAAAATTTTTTTTCTGTGAAGAGCCAAAACCTTCTGTCAGGGCTCTTCCTTCCCTGCTGCAGACATGGCGCGAGAAGGAGTTCCGGCTCTGGGCATGGCGGGGCAGGGCTCTTCCTTCCCTGCTGCAGACTTGGCGCGAGAAGGAGTTCCGGCTCTGGGCATGGCGGGGGCAGAGGCTGCAGGAAAGGAAGACCTGAACTATAGTCTCAGCAGACAGAAGTCTTCTGCCTCACCTTTAATTTGAGGTTAAGAATAGTATGTGGAAGGCTTCTGGTTAGTATCTGGCATGACAATGGTTATTACTGTGAGCTTGGCATATTCCTGAGCGTTAGCTCTGGAGTCAATTGTTGGATAATTATATAACATTTTCCTACCGCCCCTCTCCCTCTCTCACTCCCAGCTACAATCTCATTTTCAGGGAAGCCACTACACTAAGGGAGAAATAGGAACCCAAATGACTTATAAAGGTATAAAATTTTGCTGCAAGGGGAGCCCAAAAGAAGGAAAGCTATTAATATATTGACCATTGTTGAATTAGAAGATGACTATATATATAAGATGAAATAGATGCACCAATAAGATTGAAGAAACTCATTCAGTGTAAACCATACCATTCAGCAAACCAGTTTATTTTTCTTTAATTTTTTTTTATTAGTGTTATGTACTCATTCCCCGAACAGAAGTATTTACTGAGTTTCTATTGTGGTCTGGCACCATATTGTGAATACCAAGAGGAGAAGTCCCTGGTTCTTCCCCTCTTAAATCTTACAGTCTGGGAAGCAAAATATGTTTTTATAATTACATTTCTTAATACCATACTCTTGTTTATATTGTAACATTTTCAAATAATTGTGAGTACATTATTTCATAACCCTTAGAGCAATCTGGTGACTAAACAAGTGTTAGCATCCACACTTTACAGCTAAGGAAATAATTTATATTGGACCCATTTAAGTAGCATGGATGGGAGATAGACTCTCAACAGAACCACCTTCACATTATTCTTAGAAATAGTCACTTTTCCAAGAATATGATGGGGAAAGTCAGTTTCCGAAGATTGTGATTTAAAACTGTAGTCTTCTGTCTTCCAGTGCATTGCTGGAGAACACAAAAAGATAGTGGGAAAACAAGGAACATTTAACTACATATAGACACATATGCTCCTGACAGGAAAGAATAAATACTATAATAGAAATGACAATCTCTCTTAAGGTAATTTATTAATTTAATGAGATTCCAGTTAAGATGCCAGAATATTACTTTATCAGTGCACAATAGTTCTAAAATTCATACTAAATAAATAGGCAGAAGATCAAAATCAGTTACAAAGGAATAATGAAGAAAAACATACCTTATCAGATTCAGAACCTGTGTGAAGTGATAACTTTTTAAAGTACTTTACAAATTCAAAAATGTGCAAGTAGAAAACTGGGAAAAAATAGAGAATTCAGAAATAAACCCAACTGGTATATCAATTCAATACCCAACAAACTTGGGATAACAAAATTTAATACATTTATTTCAGCGCTAAAATATAATTTTTAGTGAAAACATGAAATAACTTCTATGCAATAAAGACAATTTATATAGGAAGTATAGATTTAAATGTATATTATAAAGGTTCACAAAAGCATTAACATATGTAAGTACAAAGACTTACGATAGTTCTTGCTTCATGCCAAGCACCGGGGTAGGCCTTTTCCTCTGGTGTCTCCTCTTATATCACAGCAGTCCTCTCAGGAGGTACAATTCCTCTCTCCGTGTACGGATGAAGACACTAAAGCTTAAGTCAAATAACTTGCCCCAAATCACATAGCTAGTAAAAAATAGAGATGATTATACCTGAAGAAATAAATGCTAAAATCAGATTTTAGGGGGGAAAATTTTTTAATATTTCCAGTAATGAAATAAGTGAAAATATAAAGAACTTATGAAAGAGTAGTTGCCTTGTCCAAAAAAGTAAAAGTAAACACACATCCTAAGAGTGGCCAACTTATGGGGAAACGTGTGTGTATGGTGACAGCAATGTAAATTAGTTTTCCTCAGTCAGGCTACTTTCTGTTTGCCTCAGTAATTTTACATCAGAGAGTAGACCCCATGGAGATCAGTCCTGTCACTGGACCTGGTTTCTGTCGGCTCCTTCCTAGTCATTGCCCTCATTTTCTAGGACCTGAAGTTCGACAGTGGGTTCAGATTGGTCTTTGGGTCTTTGGACACTGTGATCTCCAATTCTTCCACTTCATCTTACCAGTCTTCTTTCTAAACCCAGACCACCCAAGAAGAGAATCCTAGTAGTATAACAATACTAATAAGAATATGTCTCAGAGATTTTCTGCCGGATAAACTTAAATTTCCTTTGTTAGCTTTCTTCTAACTCCAACTCCAACCTAATCGCTCACTTGTTCCTGTTTTCTCTGCCATTTTCTGAATGTCCTTCTGAATGTGCATTGACCTACCCCCATGTCTTATATTATTTGTTACTTAAATTCATCTGCCCCTCTCCACATAGCCACCTGCACACTCTTCTTCCTTCTGGCAAAATCCCAACTCCAGCCATGCTTCTTGTCTTGTTCCCTGCCCTTCCCATCCCTTTCCCACTGCTCCATTCAGTCGCTCAGCTGAAAAGCATGTATCACTGTGCTGTGTGATCAGTGGTCACTTGGCTGTCATAAGGGACCACGGCGTAACTGAACGAAAGACACTGTGTACATAAAGAGATCGGTGTCTGTGACAGAGACACTATGTATAGCAGGGGTCAGCAGTACTCCCAGTTAGTGGGACAAGCTCTCCCTTTCCCAGGGCAGTTCTGTTAACTCTGCCTTCCTTCCCTCCCAAATGCTTAGGAGACTCAGCAGACACAGTACTGTACCGACTGACTCCTGTTCCTCAGGGTGTCCTGTGAGAAGTGGTCCCTCTTCCACCATCACGCGCAGAGATGCCCCTCCCCCGGCAGGACTAGACTTCCAGCCTGCTCGAAGTGTACTCCTGCAGCTTCCAGAAGTGGGATATCTATCGTTTATACTGAAACTGGAAAATGCAGAGCGATTCTCAAGGCGAGATCATTTATCCATCCTACCAGGGGGGAAGCCCATGAAGATAATATGTTCTGGAATACAACTCCCAAAACATCTCTCAAGAAATTGTTCTCCAAAGTTATGATGATGAAAACATTACTGAGGAAGAATGTGCTTTCATTTTCATAAACTGCCCTCGAAATTTATGGGAAAAGTGCACTTGGGAGTGACATGAGGAACGTAGATAAAATAATTAAATAATGAATGAGAAAAGGTCAAAACCGATAAACCAATAGGGAATTAGAAGTAGGTCCTAATTCTAAAAGCCCATAAATGTATATATGACTGTAGGTTGATAGGAGGTCTTAGAATGTGGCAGCTCTACATTGCTTTGGTATTTTATCTTTTCAATTCCAATAGTTGTGTATGGTCATGATTTGGAGTGTGGTAGAGTCAAAATAATATTTTCCCCTATTTTACACACTCGTGTTTCATGCAGTGCCTTAGTGCAACAGTAGTCTGACAGAACACAGAAAGGGGGTGGGTGGGGGGTGAAGCTCTGAATCCACCCAGTGAGCTCTCCTGGCTAGATTTCTCCTCACCTTAATTGTTCCATTTGTAGATGGAAACCGTCACAGATGCATGTGCAATGGAATAAACACCCCCTGCAGTGTAGAAAGCCTGGGGTCTAGTTCCAGCTCTGCCACTGATTAGCCATGTCACCTTTTAGCCTCATAAAATAGTCATCCAAAAGCCGTTAGAACTAGACAGGACCTTGGCAATTAGGGTTCTTTTAAAATGGGGTGCACATTTCCATCCCCCAAAAGGGATCTCACAGTGACACTTTCTGAAAGTTGGATTGTGAAAACAATAAGAATAATCACGCTATTTCAAAACCCATTTTATTTTTCACCATTCTGATATCTCTTCATACAGCCCATCCCAACCCCCACCCTCAGGCCGATGAGAACCATAAATCTAGGCCAGTCACACTTCTTCCAGCCACCCTCACGTACTGACTGAATCTACTCCTGGCTCCATCCTGTAAGCCTTTGCTAATGGAAACTTCCTAAAGATGAGCTCCGTATGTCTCGCTTTCTGCTCTCCTGCCATTGTCAAATTAAGTACACCTTCCTGGTCTGGATTTCTCAGTGTGGTGGAACTCTCTTCCTAGGCTTACTTCAGTGCTTATCCAGGAGTACCTGGCTGTGACCGAGATTACCCTGAAAAGAGCTTGTATGTTACTACCCAGAGCCCCTCTCTCCTCTACCCTGCAGAGCTCAGCC
>NC_089494.1:95541768-95694268 GCF_036850765.1 Saccopteryx bilineata
CCATTTTATTTACTCTCCTCCGGTGTCACTTATAATTGTAACTTTTTATTTTTTAATAATGAGGGATTTTTTTTCCTCCTTGCATCACACAAAAAAAGTGCTGTCGATAATTAGCAGTCTTCTGTTATTAGTAGACTCAGGTGTCACAACTGTGTCTCATCCTCATTACAGTAAAAAATTTCACCTATCAGATTCATTATTGCTAGATAATGCGACTGAGAGCCTTTGCAGGCCCTCCAGAAAAGTAATTCAGCCAAGCAAAATTATCAGCTAATTATATTTAGAATCAAAAGCCCAACAACTATTTGCAGATAAATTGTATGAATTGAAGTGAATAGATCTGAATATTAAGATTCATAGATTTAGCAGATGATTTGTTAATTGGAATAAAAAGGTCATTTGCTAGTCATTTTAACAATAGATCAATTGGAACCCTATTTATTATTTAACTGGTAGTGCATAAGAATTGAAATGATGAATAAATTGTATTATTGTCATGAGATGATCAGTTTTTTACAAAATAAAATATGAAAAACATGAGAATGAATTTTACAAATTTCTTTCAAAATATTATGACCTTTATAATGTGTTTTAAAACATAGTTCTGATGTAAATAATGTATATAGTAAGGTTTGGTATTTTAACAAGTTAAATTATAACCAAAAGTGTTGGTTGTTTTTGGATGAATTAGAAATATAAGTACAGAAGATAATTTACAAATAAAAGGTGAAATCCACTAGTAAATTTTTTTCTTTCTAAATCAAATAATGCCATTTCTATCTCACCGTATTTTAATTAGCAGAGGGGTTTTTTTGGTGGGTTTTTTTTTTTTGGAAATGGTAAATGCTCATGAGATGACTCAAAATGTAACTTGGCCTGCAATTTTCTTTCGGGGAACAGAACACTCTAATTCAAATCCATTATTAAAAAGCAGATAACATGTGCACTTTTTGAAATGCCTGTGACTTTACTCTTTTGATTTTACGTAATTATAAGAGAATGTTCATATGTATTTGCTTTTCAACTGGCATTGCTTTTAAAACCAAGTGTGTTCAGATAAAGTATGTATTTTCTTTTCGTTCATAAAGAATATCTCTGGTTTACATGCTCAAAACTGTTGTGTCTGTTTTATAATGCAGTCACAGAGCAGTTTTTAGCTGTGCTAACAACCAGAATTTCTATGCGTACCCTGTGTATGGATGTAGAGAAGAGAATATCAGATATTAGTTTGGATTTTGAAATTAATGATTGGTAACTATAGATGTTGGGCCTTTCTGCTGTGTCATTTTGTAACTTCTGTCAGTTTTCAAACAAAACTTTGAACTCGGTATTTTTCTAAACTTTGCAGCTCAAAGTAAATACTTTTTCGGCTTAAACTAATTTTAGTTAACAATAAAATAAGGAACACATCACCCACTTAAAAACAGCTTAAATTACATGTACTTTGTTGCTGTAAGTAAACAAGGTAAACATTGACACAACTTCAGATTATTCTTGGATTGAAAAAAATCTGCAGTTCAAAATAAAATTCTGCTTTTGGTCAACATTTTGGATGCAATTCAAAGTTCCTCATAAAATAAACATATTTAAAGAGTGTTTTGAATTTCACTGCATAATTCCTAGCCAACAGAAATTGCAGTGGTATCTTTAAGGTTTATTATGTCAGATCAATAGCCATTATGCAGGGCTAACACAGCCCTCGAGATGCAATACCTTCCGTCTGCTTAACCCTCACTCTGTGACGTGATGTGAAGAAAAACTTCGTATAGGTGGTCCTTGGGGAAAGCCTCTCACAAAGTGAAACTTTCTGTTTCTTTGTTTAACAACCAAAGTATTCTTTTCTGAGAAAGTGGAAAAAGAACGGGCATTTTAGTCAAGAGAGCAAAAATGTTTGTTAAGGTACTCCTCGTGAGCCATTTTCAATAAAAGGGGGAACAGTTTTCCATTCTGCACAATAACAAGTCATTTGGAAGTACGAGCTCAAAAATGAAAATGCCCTATCACAACAGATTGTAAATTTTTTTTCTGATGCTTTTAAAAGGGCCTCGATCATTTCTCCGACTACAGTGTTAAAGTTAAGTATTTGCTATTTTATTTAAACATTTTTGAAAAATGAACATTCTGGGGCTTTGCAGCATTATTAAGGAAATCTGTCCATACTTTACCATGTTGTTACATGTGTTTATCTGCTGATTATAAAACGTGTTAAACAGTATTTTTAAAAAAATGCAGAGCTGCGTTTTGATTAATTCAGTGAACAAAACATATGCTGTTGGTTCTGTTCTATGAAATTCATATATGATCAATAAAATCTTTTAAAAGAGCAACTTTGGCTTTTAGGCTTGTATTGCCAACCGTGTTTCTCATCCCAGTTAACTCTGGGCTCATACTGTTAACTTAGGCAAACAAAACTGCTTTCTGGCTCTAATCAGTGATGTCTTCTTAATATATTTTTATTCTCTTTCTAAAATTTCTTCAGGTTGGAAGCTGTCTATTGTGGTTGTTACCCACTTTGTCCCAAAGATTTGGTTTATCCAGAAATATTTCCAGGTAGCTGCTTTAATGTGCTTTCATCTTTGTTGAGATTTAATACATGATTCATTCTAAATGAGAAAGTATGAAAATAAACTTAGGCAGGAGCAATTGTTTATTTGGCAAGTCAACATGTTAGTGTTAAGGAAAATTTTATGTTTTAATACATTAGAGTAAGCTTATATTTACCATCTGTTCTTTTAAGATAACAAAAACAAGTTTTCAAATAGCATTCTTCATTGTTAGCATACACGTCCCATAATGATGGATTTTTATAAGCAGGTCAGTGTTGCTGCAATTGCTTACAGATTTTTTTAATGATATACACAGAGAAAAATCGAGCACTGAAAGTCACACCAAATTATTTAAACAATTGACTAGTTAATAATATGCAACTGTTGTACAGGGTACATACGGCAGTAGTACCAGTTCTTTGAAAAAAATCTCATCACTAAATATATCACATATGCATTGTGTTACATTAGAATAATGTATTTTAATCACCCAAAGGAGATGTCTAAACAGCACAACTACACAGTCTTATTTAGCATTAAACATCCTTGTGAGCTGAGGTAACCTTATAAAATCATGCTTAAATAATGTAAAACACGAGGCGGCACAGAGCAATATGCATTTTTAATTAGTAAAGTGACTAATATCGAGTGTATGCTTTGAGGTTTTTGTTTCATTAAAAATGTATCTGTTTTTCCTGCAGCTGAATATCTGTATTCTACACCTGAACAGCTTTCAAAAAGGCTCCAGAAATTCTGCAAGAGACCTGATATTGTAAGGAAACATCTCTATAAGGTAGTTATTGAGAAAGGATTTAGGCACTATAAATGCCATATTGAAGTACAAAGAAAAAAATCTTAAAAAAAAAACATTTAATTAACATACTAATGTTTAAAGGAAACATGCTAGGGAGGGATATTAGTTGTTACTCTAACAAGGATTAATTAAACTGGATGCCAGTTGTATTAACCTAGGTCTTATGAAATACGTGCACTTAACACATGGTACATGCTTTTTTTAAAAAATTTATTGTTTTCTAAGATGACTGTCCTTTACATTTAGCCCCAAGAGACTTATAAAAATGAACCTGGATTAATGTAACTCATTAGTCTAAAAGGAAATAAAAGGAAAGATTCTACAATTATACTAATGAGGATAAGCCTTTCTTCCCATCATAATGAAATCTTTAGTCCTCAAGTTTTCAGGTGAATGACATTAGTGAAGTATGGTGTTCATTTTTAAATGATTTTAAAGATGAGTTTCAAGAATCAAATGTTTCCCTTGCCCACTTTAACAAAATGACATAAAAACCCCTCAGTTTGTTTTGAATTAGACCGTCAGTCTCCTCTCTGAATGGCAAGGGCTAAAGGAACAGAATTTACATAGCATCTTCGTCAGGCCCTTTACTCATTATCTTTTTTACCTTGCTTAAATCAAGAATTTTACATTTTTGAAATAACAACACGAAGAGGCCCTACTACATGTCTAACTAACTGAACTGGGACAAATCTGCTTTAAGAGTTTTGAAGGTGCTCTAGGCCATGAGCAATATACCTTTTAATATTCTTTAAATGTAGTACCTTCATTTTCCATAAATTCAGCATAGTTTACAAGCTAGCAGTTTTTTAATCCAGCATATTTTCACTTTCTGTGTTAATATCTAACCTTCCCATGTGACATGCAGTGGGCCCCCCGGCCTCTCCTTTCCCTTCCGCGACCTAACATACATATTGACAAAGCGACACATCAAAACATGACTTTGTTTCTGCAGGAAACAGTTAAACTTCAAGAAAAAGGGAGAGAACCAAAAATGCAATTTAACACCCAATTTCAAGCTCATTATCTTTCATTGTCTATTAACTTGGCAATGGTTCAGAAGGTAGCTCATAATAGTTTAAAATGCTGACTGCACACTTTCAGGCTTCGGGATTACTCCTTGAGTCAGGACGGTTGTGTCATATCTGTAGGAGGCTTCACAGACAAAACAGTCCTCCAATGTTTACGTCCAGGTTTCCTCAGTTTTAAAGTTCAGTAGTGGTCTTGTTTGTATAAAATATTAATCAAGTATTTTCCCATGTGACAGTCTATCAAAATGTGCAGATTATGAAATTGAAGAAATAGAGGAAGTATTAAACAAGTGGATTCTTTTTCTATTATATGACACTGAGCTATTTTCAGTGAGTTCACCATCAAATTATTGATGTTTTTTCTGTTCTGGTGAATTTTTTTTTTCACTTTTCTTAAGATATAATTAATATACAGCACTGTTAGGCTATATAGCATAACTTGACTTTCATATATTATGAAATGATTACCATCATAACTTATCATCCATCATTTTTAAAAAGTTTTTATCTTGTGATGATAATGGTGAGGTATAAGGATAATTATATTTCCACCATCAAAATTTATCAGTTTTTAACTAAGCCTCAAGTTAGGAACCCTGTTGTTTTGCATCTGCAAATTTTTAATCATTTCAAAAGTTACTGCAACAAGTTGCCTTTAGTAGCAAAAGAAAACAGATCTCCAGATGAAATATTTTAATACAGCTACTGCCATAACATAGCTATAATTATTTATTTTACAAACTTCTTCTGGAAAAACTCTGAAAGAATGTCAGCTCGGTGTGCTGTTAATATACTAGTTGTTCCAACAGCAGCTTAAAAGATAAGCCATACCTTCGATGCTATTTCACGTTACTGCTTTTTACATACATTTTTAGTCTGTACATCCTAAAAACCTCTATCTCAAAGTTTTATAAGTTAATATTTCATGCATAAGCATTTACAAGAATTTATATGTATAGTTCATTTTTATGTCTTCTGCTGGGAATTTTTTTTATAAATCTATTTATACATTTTCATGTATGTCCTCGCTCATAGATCTTGACCATATTTATCTAAAAGATCAATCTCAAAAATTAATAAATTGGCCCAAGAATTAAAAGCAATTAAGAGCTTTAAGATGCAGTTTTCAGCAAAAACTGGTAAAAATGACAGGAAGAATCACAGATTTTGGTTGTATCAGGATTTAGAGCCAAGAGAGAAAAGGAATGCCTTCTAAGACTTTATGATTAAGATATAAGTTATGATATCTTTTTAATTTATGTATTATAAATATACACTTCAGGTAACATTTGCCTTCACTAAATACCAGAAAATTATTTCCCAAGGCTGCTTTTTACCTACTTTTCTTATGCAGTTGAAGAGCCTTTCGTGTGTACTCTAAATAGAGTGTTGAGGAGGGTTTTCAGGGTTATTCCATGGGACAGTGCTGTTTTGCTTTTATAAAACATATGCTTCTAAGATCTAAAAGGATAGAATGTCACTGAATTTTTTAATTTGCTCCTTTTACATTTTTACACCTTACTCTTATTTTTGTTAAAAAGTTTACATCTTAAAGTCATCTCAACTGCTTATCATATAGAGTTCACTTTAGGATAGGATTTTTCATATGAATTAACACTTAGAAATGTAATGACTAGAACAAGGCTACTAACACTTGGCTATCTTCTCACATGAGACATTATACTTTCAATGTGAGCAGGAGTTTAGGGGCTATAACTTGAAGCAGGATTTGAAACAGAATGCTAGTAACTGAAAAGTAGAACAGAATTTGGTACTTTTTTTTCCCTGAAGTGACTCTTTCTGTTACTGAACACTGTGCCCATGACTTCTCACCTGAAAGGTTTCAGACTTAAATTCCTCCTGTGCATGCAGTGTTTTCTCTCTCTCTCTCTCTCTCTCTCTCTCTCTCTCTCTCACACACACACACACACACACACACACACATTCTTAAGATCTTAAGAGAAACCCATTGCATGCAGAAATGAAATGTTTCTTATAGGTTAAAAATCTAAATTTTTTTTATTTTTAAAAGCTAAAACCATTTTTTTAAAAAGTTTACACCTGGTTTAATTGTCGGCTGCAGTTTTCTTGTTCTTTCAAGACGCTTCCTTTTCTCCGTAGATTAGACACACTGGCCACATACTTGCTGCATAGAGGAAACAGGAGCTCTGTGCCTCCCAAATCTCACCTGCATACAGATTCTAGAACTAATAAGAAATTAATTAACCAGGGAATGACTTCTTACACTAACAACAGTTCTTCCTTTTATAACCCAAGGAAGTTTGATACCATGAAGTTGTATATTTTTTTGCCTTATTTTCACTATGTGCATTTACTTTCTGAATAGTCCTAACAATTATTTGAGATCAATATGTTATGCTTTTAGAAAACCTTTGATCATTATATTTTAAAATGCTTTAGAAAAAAAATGTGTGGACATTCCCTGTTACTGGTATTGAAAATAGCAAAAAATGTACAAATAGGGCAGTTGTATAGGTACATACTTCCCAGACTAAGTATCTTATATACCTGCCCTATCTCTTGTTACTTTTATTTACAAAGTTAGCAATATTCTATCTGAGAAAAAAAGAGATGTCATTCTTTCTTGTGTCTTGCTAAAGTCACCTATAGTTTCTTAAGATTTTTCAGGTGATAGCTGTTGATTTTTATTTTGTCCTCTTCAAATTCTTTAACATTCTTGAAATCTTGGTAACCTGTTGTTATTTGGATGAGAGAAGAATTTTCAGATTTCTGCCTTAAAAGTGAATCCAGACAATAATTAAGCTTGTAATTCAGACTGGGTGCCCAGAAAAGCCATTAGTGGTTGTCTTAATTATATCAGGCCATATCTACCCAAACCACAACTAAGCCACTTTAAGTTTCCTTTAAGAGACTGGCCACTTATAGCCCTCTTTTAATTTGAGTTTCTGCTCTAGATGTGACTAAAGTGTCGCTCACTGATATTAACAGTTCTCCAAACTCACTATTTCCTTAAAAATGAAAACTTAAAAGCTTGTGACATTTCTAAAACCTCTCACCAGCAGCAGCACGATTTAAGGCAAATTCTCAGTGTGCCCCCCCACACACACACACTGTTCCCTCTATTCGTCTTCACTTCCTTCCTTGATTTTATTTGGCTTGGCTTCTCTTTGATTTCTCCAAGTGAAATAAAAGTAAAAACCCGTTAGCACAATAGGTACACTTCGGGTGCTTCCGATCAGTTAGAGGTTTTGACTCCTCCTCCTTGTCTGCTGCTCATTTGCAGCCTGGCTCTAGGTAAACTTCTTAACCTTTATATGATTCATCTGTAAACTTGGAAGACTTTTTTTTTCTTAATTCTTAATAGCATTTTCCCCCTGAGGTACTCCTGTAATGAAATAATGAGTAGAAACCCGTTAGTAAACTTGAAGTGCTTTGTAAATTCCACATAATTGTAATGGCATTTCTCTTGTGTCTTCACCACTTAAAAGTAAAATTCACATTAGCAAAAATATGTATATCTTGTGTTTATGAAAGTTAAAAGTTGGATAATAAACTTCTAATAGCTTTCATCCATAACATAAACCAGGACATATATGTGCCACAGAATGTACCTATTTGCAAAAAAACAGCGTTTCCCTGTAGTTGAAAGTAGTTATTCTTTTAACCAATCAGAAACTGGGATTTCTTGAGGTGCTAACACTTGAGAACCATTTACTTGGTGGCTTTTTGAAATCCAGTTGATGTAAGTTATGCAAATTTGCAATATAAATTTTCAGCATACTTCAGTCTTTAGGTCGATAATGCTTCTTCATTGCTTTCTCTTCTCTCCCTTCTCATTACAGGGTGAAATGACTCCTTTTTCTTGGGCAGCCCTACATGGTAAATTCAGGTCTCTGCTCACAACAGAACCAAAGGAAGATTTGTGACAGATGGGGCTAAGTCACAAACTTGCAGCCTAAGGCAGAATCTGTAGAACTTTCCAGAGTGTGCCCATATTTACCTGATCAGAGAGAAAAGGAAATCTGCAGAGGAAGCTGAGCCTGGCTGCTTGTCATAGCTGACACAGAGCCATCTGCCACAAACCTGTGGCGGCTTCAGATCTCCAATCCCTGCCACCACCCCAACTCAAATTAAATACAGATTCCTAGAGACGTTATGATGGTTACACATGTCCTCGGCATCACATGGAGGAGACTGTTCAAAAAAAAATGTGGCCTGTTGTATAACCGCACTCATGTATCCCATATGTGGTGCCACATTGAATTTCCGGTTGAATCCGTTTTTATCCTTTGTACTGGATGACATGGTGCCTGAATTCTTTCTTTTTGCCGACACGATGGCAGCCAAACTGCAGCTTCAAACGCTCACTCTTGGCTGGGTTTCTACCTAGGTTGCCAGGTTATCATCGGAGCCTTCTTGTGTCCTCAGAGGGCCACAGTCTGAAAGGAGGATCGGAACGCGATGGGACTAATTGGGCGGCCATCTCAGAATTGTTTGTGGCAAAGGGCTGCTTTAGCACTTTTCTTTTAGCAAATTAATGGCTCTGGCATAGGGTTTTTAAGTGAGGGTATTAATAAGAGGTCTGGCAGGTATTCCCATGACTCACAGGTTACATTTGCATTTAATTTATCTTAAAGAAGTTGCTAGATAAACAGCTGTAATTCGAACAAACATGGGAAATACCCTGAGTGGGGCCACCTTATCCCTAAAATGAACACAGAGATATACTGGTTTTAATTTTTTTCATGGGTAAAAAATAAAGAAATCAAAGTACTTCTAACAAAACCAATTATTTTGATTCCTTGAAAATAGTTGGGTTCAGCTACAACTATAAGAATTTCGAGATAAAGCATTTAGGATTCCAGTAGTCAGGCTGCTGTTATTTGTTGATGTAAAGATATTTTGAAGAGCTAGATTGTAAAATAAATTTTTAATAAAGGGCCCTCTGCCATTTTAATTAGCATATCTCATTTATGTGTGTATACACCTATCTATAAGTTTCTCATTGAACACTTTCCTTGTATCAAGAGACAACGAATACAATTGTTTCTTTTCCAGATGAACAAGGATCTGTTTTGCAAATGTTTGTAAGATATTATGACATTTCCAAGGTTTTCTTTGCATTCTAGAAAGCAGGAGGTAAACATTTGTAGTCATTAAGGTAAAGTCTGTTGATAAACCATCTTCTGTTTACTGACAGGTAAATTGTAACTTTCCTGTTTTTGAAATGACTTATTTCTCTACACTGCAGTGTGAGGAGTGGCCAGGAAGGAGGGTAGACAAGGGCCCCAAGTGGTCTAGCAGGGCTGCTACACAGAGCAGGCAATGGTTTAGATGTCCAGTTGGGCCCATTGAGAGGGAGCAAAATCGGAAGCAGGAAATATGATAGATCGAGGTCAGGGAGCCAGACAGAGGCCTGGGCACAGAGGCACTTGCAGATCAAAGAAAGCAGTGGTTCAGGGTCCATGAGGCCAGAAAGTTAAAAGCAGAAAGAGTAAGAGGCAGAAACGGGAAGGCTCATCTGTGCACAGTCCTCTACCTAACTAGTTGGAGTTCCAAAATGTTTGATGGGACATCGCAGCACTGGCTTTGAGTCCTACTTCGGGAAGAAGTCACTGAGCAAATCACCTCCTCACTCACAAACCAGAGGGTGTAGGCATTATTTCTGAAGTCCCTTCCATCTGATACTGTGGGACTCGTCATGTATCAGGTGTGCTCCTTGTGAGTTCAAAAATGAAGATATAAATATGCATCAAAGGTTTTTAGACATTTCTTCAGGGCAGTGTTTATCATCTGAGATGAACTACACCGGTCAGTTTGCTCTAGACACAAAGGAGCTGTGTCATAGATGACATCTTCTCAAAATAATACAATTTCACAGCCAAGAAATAGTGCTTAGTTTGCTGTCTTTTCTATCCTGAAAGTGACAGGCTCACATTTTATAATGGTAAGATATATTCACAACCACTATCCATATATGTTTTCTCTCCTAATTGATGGGAGGAGGGGAATATTAACTACTTTTCAAATATTTTCCTGATTTTGTGAAATACAGTATTGAAAGTTACCTGTGTGTGGAGCTATTTTTATACCCTTAAACTCGGATTAAATTTTGTCTTTAGCTGTGGCCAGAATAAAAATTTGCATTAAAGTTGTCACTTCTTCAAACTTTGCAGTCAGATTTGGTATTAGGGCAAATAAGCAATACAAAGTTTGTAAATTCTTAATTCTTAACATTTAAAAAGGCAGGTCTGTGGAGAGGGCTGTGTGAGTGTGTGCCCGTGCGTGTGGCCCGCCGTCTGTGAAATGGCAGAGTGAACTATTATTAAGTAGTTCATCCGTATTTTGTTAAAGTCAGAATAATTGCAACTACAAGTTGACTCTTTAATTTTTATTTCCCTTACTCTCACTAGAGAGCTGAGATTTAGAATTAACATTGGTTTGACAATCTAATTTAAAAGAATAAAATTAACAGAATTGAATGTCTATAACTAGACCAATATTTTCAACAAGTATATTCAAAACAAGAATTTTTTATCTCTATAAAAAATTATTTATCTCTATAAAAAATTATTTATCAAGATACAATGCCCATGATGCTTTCCCTGAAACCACTTAACCTAGGTAATGCTCTAGCAACGTGTTTCTGTAATAGAATAACAGGGGGGCACTTGGTTCTTAACCTACTCATTGTACCATGTTGGTCAGGAATAATAGGCCAGGAGACCCTTCTCAAAATGTTCCTGTTCTAATAAGCATTCCTCAAATACTGTAAGTGTAAGGGCCCTGCTCACTCTCAGTTCTTCAGTCATAGCAAATAAAGATGGCAGCAGATTCAGTAAGTCAATGGGAACAGCCATAGAGGACTGCGTCGATTCATTTCAACACCTTGAAATGCATCTGGAAGCAAAGATTTCATTTTATGTTGAAGGTGTTAATTATATTTGATATTTTTAAAAAAGTAAAATCTGTTTTTGAGAAAGCATCTGCTACCCAGAAATATTCAGAGACACAAGGACATTTTGTTTCAGTTTCATACTTTCTGTGTGTGATAGAATCAGTTTTCAAATGATAGTTTGTCTTTTAATGTTGACATCATCATCGAGTTTTGTTCTCCTATTGACTACAGACACACGGACATGTATAGCCCTGAGTGCCTGTTTCAGTGGAAAATTGAATAGTATTTGATATCAGATTTTATATTTAACAATAGAGAGAGTATATTATAAACCACTGATATGAACATATTTCATTTTAAAATTTGAACTGACATACAGGACAACTAATGTTTCTATAGTATACCCTCCCTTCAAAGCTATTAATGATAGAGCGTCGGCCTGGCGTGCAGAAGTCCCGGGTTCGATTCCCGGCCAGGGCACACAGGAGAGGCGCCCATCTGCCTCTCCACCCCTCCCCCTCTCCTTCCTCTCTGTCTCTCTCTTCCCCTCCTGCAGCCGAGGCTCCATTGGAGCAAAGATGGCCCGGGCACTGGGGATGGCTCCTTGGCCTCTGCCTCAGGCGCTAGAGTGGCTCTGGTCGCAACAGAGCGACGCCCCGAAGGGGCAGAGCATCGCCCCCTGGTGGGCAGAGCATCGCCCCCTGGTGGACGTGCAGGTGGATCCTGGTCGGGTGCATGCGAGAGTCTGTCTGACTGTCTCTCCCTGTTTCCAGCTTCAGAAAAATACCAAAAAAAAAAAAAAAAAAGCTATTAATGAAAAGAAAATGGAAAAGTTTTCAAACATGCAAGCGGGTCTCTGTGCTGCTCAAAGATCTGCACATATGTGATTAAAGTGTAACAAAAAATTTGGGAATTAACACCAAAAATACAATGATGGTTAAGTCAGAGGAGCAATGGTGGAAGAATAGACATGTAACTAACTGGTGGAGGCGCATTCACCATACAGTTAGGCTGGGACATGGGACACATGGGCTTATTCCTACGTTTTATGACTTTTTACATGTCTTACTTAAATGTTAGCATTGGCTATATCTTTTGATCAGAGCTATAAATACTTTAGGTAGCCTGTGGTTAATTTTGCTACTATGCCATCCTTAACATTTCTTGACCCTAAACTATTGATCAAATCAAAGGAACATTTTTCCCTCACAGTTCAAGCTCTCTGACTGCCAGTTTTGCGTGCCACATCTCCTCTGCTTCCCAGGAGGCAAGGACCTCAACTTGAGCCCGAAAGAAATCATACCATGAAGATAGTTGGACTTGACTCTCCATGGGTTCCTTTTCCCCTGGGGCTTCTGATCACCATTTGTAACTACTGCCTATGTTGTTTCAAATATGAGGGAAGACTCTTTCTAGCTCTAGAAAAATGTGAAAGGAGCCAGTCTTCTTGACAAATTCAGAGCTGTGTGGCAGAGCACAGAACTGTCTGATTCCCTAACCATTCTGCCTGCTTCTCACATTGTTACCCGAACCCTTTCCTCTTAAGACACAAGAGCCAAGGGAGGGCTCATACTTTCATTGCTGTCCACCCCATGGAAAGGAGTCCTCTCCTGTATCTCTAGGATTCCTTAGGCGCATGTGATATACACAGAATTTCAGGAACCAAGAACTCCACTCACTCTCTGACCCTTTTTCCTAAATTGGAATTTGGTATCAGTCTCTTCAAGGGTCCTCCCATCATCTATCATTACCTGATCGATACCTTATTGTCTCCCATAGCCATATGGCAATGACATTCATCCCAGGACAGGTGCAGAATTGTTCTTGTAAACTGATACAAAAAATTGACGTTTTGGGCGAGAGAATCTAAAATGCTTCTATTGCTGTCCTATCAGTTACTGCATTTGCACAGGAGAGCTGAGGTGGGGTATGAGAAGATGCAACTTTTACTAAGAATACTCACATAATGCCTTTTTTAGAATTTGAAGTCCTTTATATATAAAAATTTCATATTTCCATTATGTCACAAATGAGGAAATAAAGGCAACAAATAATGGCATTTTTAGGAGCCACACTGGGTTACAGAAACAGATATTTTTGTTTTTTTTTTAGCAAAAGAGAGAGACAGGGACAGACAGAAAGGGAGAGAAATGAAAAACATCAATTAGTAGATGGGTTATTTTAGTTTTTCATTGACTGCTTTCTCATATGCGTCTTGACCAGAGTGAAGGGGGCTCCAACTGAGCCAGTGTCCCCGGGCTCAAGCCAGCAACCATAAGGTCATGTCTCTGATCCCGCACTCAAACCAGATGAGCCCGTACTCAAGCTGGCGACCTTGGGGTTTTGAACCTGGTTCCTCAGTGTCCCAGATTAATGCTCTATCCACTGCATCACCATCTAGTCAGGCAGAAACAAAGATGTTTTGTACAAACCTTTCCCTGCATGGGATAATGTCCTTGTCATCTGTATGTCTTTCAGGAAGCACCAAGATCAGTGTTCATGACTCAGCTGGACCCCCAGTGTCCTCTGTCTCTGTCCCTTCACCCCGCCACCAAGCAAGAGAGTGGAGAGAGCAGCAAGGGGTTGTTCTGCTGCCCATGCTGGTGTGAAAGGGGGCGTGAGAGATCATGTAGGATAGCCAATACTTGAAGTGTTTTTATTACTACTGTTACACCACGAAGGGGGCATTCAGTCTCTACATCCATCACATCCCTGTCACTCCCTGGGATTTCACAGTCTGCTGGGTTTATATGCTTAGGTGACTCACCTGGCCCTCCTACTAAGCAGTTATATCTTGTAAGCTCCCCATTGTAGGTGCTGGGAAACAGGGACCCTGGGGGAAGCTCAGTTGCTGTGGGCGCTGTGCTGGCAGAGGCGGGGCTCGGACAGCCCCTTCACGGAGGCTGCGTCAGTTCAGCGGCCAAAACCACCCCTTAAAGGAGGGGAGGGGAAAATATTTCTTTTCATGCTCTTTCTTTTTTCTTCTGTTGCTTCCTTTACTATCAGAAGAAACATGAATTAGTAAGTTGCTAGCACCTTACTGCAGATATATTTCATTTTACTCCTGGCCACATTTGTGTTCTAAGTGACCATAAGGAGAAGAATGGAAAAGAATTGATTCCCGGGACTAAAGTGTCAGAATCTGTGGCACCTGTGATGTTTCTGAACAGCTGAATCTCTGTTGCCTTTTGTGCCAGACAGCGATAGAGCTGTTCATCTACAGGTAGAAGCTGGCTCTTGATCCATGGCAGCCCCCACGATCTGGCCTGGTGCAAAGGGCCTGGGGCAGAGGGAGCAGGTGGCACCAGTGGCAGAAGCACCTTTAATTTTGCTGCATAGGAGCTGCTTTCTCTCATTCCAAACAGATAACCCAGAAATTAAATCCTGAAATTTATTTCCCCAAAAAGAAAAGGAATGGGAGTGTTAACCTAAAAAGAAGATACGTCTAGTATGGTATTAACCTGTAATTCATAGGGAAATTTATGCCTGAGATATGAATTTCTGAAAAAGAAAATGTTTTTTTTAAAGGGAAACATTGACACATCCTTAATTATAGAGTAATAAATACTGATGGTATATTATCTATCGATATTTCCTTACACAGATATCAAAGCATGCAGCTGTTTTTGAAAACCGATAATCAAGTACAATATAAGTATATTACATCTTGCACTTACAACAAACCATTCAACTAAGCAGTCTCATGGAGCACTTAACAGGAAGAAACAGAGCTGCTTATAGTAGAAGCCTAACTGAACAAATTAGCCTTGAATTGTAACTTAAGAATCATAGTCAAACCAAAATGCCTGTCCTTGCCAGGAAAGGCATTCCAAAGGCACAGAGCAAGCCAAGTAAAAATCCTCTGCTTCGGGATTATGGAGGCAGTGCTCAAAGCCAGCGTAACTTAATGATCAATCAGAAAAATATACAGCAGTAACTACACCACTGAAGGAAGCATAAAAAGTGTACAAAGCATTAATAGTGGAATGGGGAGGCAGAATGGGATTTTAACAGAAAGCATTAAGATCTTAGAAAGCTCTGGTTATTACTTTCAATCCAGACAACAAAAAGAGAGAAACATGGTCCACAAATAAATAAATAAAGTATGTTGACAAATGTGGGGGGTAAGAAAGGAAATGAGGGTTAAACAAGGCCAGTATGATTCAGAATGCAAGAAGGGAGGAAAGTATAAGGAGCCAGCTGCAATTACTAAATGTTACATTAGGAAGAGCTGAAAATAAAAGAGGGAGGTCTGGGTATTTTACTAAGTGGATTAATGCCTTTCTTGGGAGTCTGAAGTTGCAGATTTAAATTTATTTGGTGTAGAATTTTATTGTGAAATTCTTAATGGGGGGGATAAATAGGGATAATTATAAACACTTAGAAAATAGAAAGAAGAGCATATATATAACTATAATAAATTATAGGTCTTGAAAGCTATGGACAAAGGTAAATAGTTTTTTAAAAAAAGCTGTAATACTAGAACCTAAAGAAAAATTAGAGGTACATAAAAAACCTAAAAGGCAAACATAGATGTGTGAAGCCAAGGACTTTGAGGGGACTTAGGGGTGAGTTTTATTGCCGTTCTCCTTTCTCCACCCATTTAAGGAAAATAAATCATGACTCTGGCATTTAGAAACCTTGTCATGAACATCCTTTATTAATCTAAACTTAATCCTGCGCTGTTCTTTGGTGGGTGGTATTAACATGAACTAACAACAACTGGCCTGAAACAACCACAGAGGGTAATGCTCTCAAACACCGGAAAGCTATAAGGCAAGAAAAAGTCCTAATTTGCTCTTTCACTTAATTTATTTTACTGAAGGATAAAGTGAAAAAGTGAGAAGGGTGTGGCTAAATCATAGAAGAACTAGATGCCTTGTGGGAGATTTTAAAGGTTTTCCTAAAGAAGTATCTGAAGGATGTGAGGGGCTTGGAACCTAATATGACTGGCATCAATTTATTAACCACTTCCGGGGAAGGTGGGAAATAAGGCGCTCTGCCTTCAACATCTGAAGAGACTAGAGCAGAAACAACCGTGCTCACGTTGCCTGAGTGCTGTCATCTGGCTGGCAAGCAGTCCACTAACGCATTGGTTCAGGCATCTGCCAGGGCCAATAACGTTAGGAATTGTTTCAGTTGAAAAAAGGGATCAGGAGGTATTTAAGAATTATTGATATGCAGCTATTAATCTTGAATGCAAATATCATTATATGAGGTGTGGGCAAATCGTTTGAACCACATATAAAAGCACTTTGAAAAAAAATGTTTTTTTAACACTGTGGGGAAAATGGTGAAAAAATACAAATGAAAAATGGAAAAATATCTACAAAAAGGAAGATTGGTAACAGGAAGCAAGGTGCCCTTGTTGCCTTCAAAGTGGTGCATCAATTGTATTAGTAAACAGATTACTAACAAGGAACTAAAATCCTCTATTTCTAAAGCTGACCCAGCAACAAGCTGGAGAAAGGACAGAAGACTGCAGTGCTTGGGGGCTCAGGGTGACTCGCGAAGGTCATCTCTAATTTTAGTGTTAGAACTAGAGGTTTGCAATGGTCATAGTGGCCTTTGGCTTCTGAACATTTCTCTACCCTCTGTGGAGAATTTAGGACGTGGTGGAGTTGAACCGGTGTCTTCAATCCCAGGGACAGCGTGGAGATTGTTTTGTGACTTAATTAAAAGAAAAAAAAAAGACAAAAATTACCACACATCTCTCTCCTTTTTCCTCGAGCCAGATTTGGGGGGTGGGGGATTGTGCTCTTACAGTGTTTGCAGCTATCTTCCCTGCTTTCAGTCGCCTTGGCTTTTCCCCTGGATTTCTAACCTTGTGAGACCAGGCCAGAAAAAAATAAAATGGAATCTACAAAATTGCAAAACTAAATGTGTGCGCGCGCACACGCGCACAACAGGATTTTACTGTAGTTAATGAATTGCAGCACTGTAAACCCAAATTTTAAAACTTAAAAATGTATGAGTAATGAAGTTTTCCAGAAGCAAAATGTGCTCGAGCGGAGTATTTCTAGTTTTTTTTTTGTAGAGGTTCCCCAGACCTTTGGGTGCATCAGCAAACTGTCCTACACGACGGCGCGTGCAGCTGCGCTTTGGCCCCAGGCACCACCTACACAGTCACTACCTAAAGCATATTACATTTGCACAGATAATAAAAGAGGGAAGAGAAGAATAAACGTCGAGAAGGGGCCTTCTTCCCCTCAGCGTTCTGTTTCCTTTTGTCGCGGCCGTCAGCAGACACATGGAAAATGTGGTGTACGGTTTTGCTTGCCTTTAATCTGTAATTAAGGATTCCTCGTCTGGGGCTTGCTACCTCTTTTCTCCTTCCCTTCCTGCCTCTCGGGTCTTCCGCCCTCGGTCGCGTCTGGCTCCGCGTCGCGGCGGGGACTCCAGGTCACCCCGCGGGGCCGCAGGCCGTGGGGTCCCCGGGCCGGCCGGGCGCTCGATGGCCCGAGGCCGCGCGCGATCGAGCCCCGCCCCGGTTGGTCCTGTTCCCCGAACAAGCCCGAGCTGAGCGTTGGGGCAGCTGCGCCCCCGCTGCCGAACGCGGGAGGGTGACCCGTGGATCCGCGGGCGTGCCCTCTTCCCGCGCGGCGCCTCCGCGACCCGCAAGTCCGCGCTCCCGGCCGCCGCGGCGCCCGCCCCCCAGGCCCCGCTCCGTCCTGTTCGGAAGGGTGGGGGACGCGCCGGACCTCTTCTGGGCGCGAGAGAAACGGGGAGGAAGGGGACGTTGAGGTCCCAGGGCCACAGCCGAGCCCCCTCGGCGGCCGGAGTCCGAAGCCCAGAGCAGGAGGAGCCCCGAGGCCCTGCGGCCAGTCCCGAGCTGCGGGCCCAGCAGCCCCGCGGCGGCCCGCGCCCCGCTCCCCGCGCCCCGCTCCCCGCTCCAGCTCGCGGGACTCTCCAGCCCCCCCGGCGGGCACGCGCACGGTGGCGCGCGCAAGCCCGGCTAGCGCGCAGCCACGCACACACTGGCACGCACCCGACACGCGCGCACTGCCGCTCGTGCGCTGGCACACGCACCCCTGGCCGGTGGCCCCCCACTGCCCTTGCCGCTTGTGCTGGGCTGGGAGCGTTGGGTCGGGCCCTCCGCGGGCGGCAGCGCAGCCCTGGCAGGAAGGACTCTTCTCTTTCCGTCTAAGTGTTTTATTGAACTCGGTTCCTTGAGCCGGCTGGTCTCCGTCCTCCGGGAGAGAAAACGATGAAGATGCACTGAATAGAAACAGAAATACTGATTCCTAACCTCTCTCCCTTAAAAAAAAAAATTGCTTAAAGCAAAAAACTGAGCAGGGAATGGAGATGGGCACGGAGACTATTCTGGCGGGCATTCGGTCTATTAATTTAGAAATACTCCTCTCTCTCGTATATTCAAACGTGAGATTTCAGTCCCACCCTTCAGGTAGCTTTCATATTCACTCCATACCTGTGTTTTAGATTACAAACTATTTCTTCTACGAACCACCAGTTAGTTATTTAGGAGGAGAGAAGAGGGGTTCATCAGTATTTGAGCAGGAGAATATTTAGAAGCATAACATTGATTTGTCACTCATTTGGTCTAATTTTCCAGAAAATTTAGAGCAACATTTAATATCATTTTAGTCTTCTAAATTTTTTGAAAGAGACTCCCTCATACTAGTATTAGTTATTAGGTTTATTTGAGTGTACACGTTTAGAATTTTGTATGTAAGAGAAAAAATGCCCCCTGTATTTGTGCGTTTCTGCCCACCTAGGTTGTAGCATAATTTTCTTTCCCACCATTGGAGATGCGCACACTGAATTGGTACACACCAATGGCCAAATGGAGACCTTTTCCCGGGGTGTTCATGACCATTGCTGGCATGTATTAACGACTCCGCCGCCTGCTCCCAACCCACTTTAAAGTATTCTTCAAATTGTAGACTTGAACATATGGCTTATTTGGTTGGTTGTTTAAAATGTGAGAAGAGCAGTCTAGTGGTAAACAGACGTAGGAGAGAGAGGGTGGCCTGCAGAAGCAGACCCTTGGGAAGCTGGACAAGAACACTGGGAGAGCACTGAAGAGGGACTGTGTAAACAACGATAATCAAGACTTTCAAAAATCAAAAACCAGATTGAAATATAGGATTCATTATTTATTCATCATAGCACAACTTTGCAAATCTGAGAATAGTGTTTGAAAACCAAGTGCCTTCTATTTTGCAAATCAACTCAGCAGATGGGACTCCCTTCCAAAACATGGCTAAAGGGTTAAAGCTATAATTTTAGTAAAGAATCTCAGGAAATGACATTAAGATCTGATACATTTCCTTTTCTTTCTGGCAATAATATCCTCCAAAAGAAAGAAATACATAATTATTGAATATCGTGATAATGTTTCTCATTCTGAATACAAGTGTCAGAATGATTCTCGTTTGTGGAAGTGTTTTTTAAACTGCGAGGACATTTTCACTACTATGAAAGCTGACAAGCCAATGAAAGGGAATTTCTTTTAACTCCATAATAGCAGGTTACATAGTAAATGAACACTGATGGTCAAATAGCCAATTATGGTATAAATATCCTTTGTTTACATAGAGGTGCTAAATAAGCCTTTGGAGTAGGAAGGATTAGGCCCGTCTAAGCTACCATTTGTTCTTCACCCCATTATATCTTCCCTTAAAAAGGCCAATGCCATTGTAGGTAATACGCACACAGAACATACTTCTCAGTGTTGATTCTAGTTTGCTTTATTTCAATGCACACTGTTGTTTACTTTTTAAAATTTAAATAAATGTCAGCATTGTATAATTTCTATGTTAACAAAGCAGTGAGCAAAATCCCTTGTATGTTTATAAAATATTATTGTTTAATTCACATAGTTTAGAAATTCCAAATGTTGAGAATAGGAAGGAGGCCAAATACCATCTGTTTATAACTATGATGCATCGTAATATGTGTACTTTTAAAAAGGAGTTTGGTCAATCATGCCACTATTTTATCTGCTCGGAATATGTTGAAGATTTAAAATGTAATTTACAGAATTACTTTTAGTGCAGTTGCATCCAACCGTGAGTTGTAAAGAAATCGGTCTCTTCTGTTTTTCTCAAATCAATCATGTAACAGCCCCAATTAATGGGGGCTGTTAAACGTGTCACTTTTTGCTTAGCTCCAGAATTCTTCCAACTTTGGCTCAGTCCAACTTCTTGATGCTGATAAAAACTCCAAGGACAAATGAAACAAAACATTCTTCACTGTGTCTTTCTTCCAAAAGATAGTCGCTTAAAATGGGAGGCAGGGTATGGTAGCTAATAATTAGCTTACATCAGCCCTGAGAAATTACCTGTGAAACATTCTTTCCTTACGGGTTGAAAAAACAACATCTGACACTCCCTGTTTTAAAATAGTAAAAATCTTGTCCCCAAGTCTTCTGATTTAATTTACCTTTTATTTCAAATGCATCTAATTGCACAGAATGTAACAAAGGGAGTACATTTACTTGGAATATATAAACAGGTTTTTTTGTTGTTGTTTTTTTAAAGTTATAAACTCAAGTTATTTAGTGAGGAATTCTCCCATTCTTTGCAAACTACAAAAACGCAGCAACTGGGCCTTCATTTCAGAGAAGCCATAGTGTTGAGATGATGTTAGGGTCTCACATCATGATGTCCCTTTTTCAAGAAGCGGAAACTCAGATCTCATCTGACTTGTAAAAATGTGGAAACTGTGATTAAAATATTTATTAGTAAATGATGACTGTTTGATTTTTTAGCAAGGTGGGATCGGTGAGAACTAAACTGGAAATGCTTTTATAGACAAACACACGTAGAAATGTGAAAACATGCTCCCCATAAGCAGGGCAAGTTCTGGATGGTTGACTTCTCAGCTGAGTGTAAACAGGTGCAATAGGAAGTGGTTTCCTGGCCTGTTAGCAATAGCTACTTTCTCAAACATTTTAGTTTTAGCAGCTGCTAAAATTTTATCAGCTAAAATTATTACCTATACATAATTAATAACATGAAGAGTACCTTATATCCAGGTAAACAAACCAGCTTATGTATACATTTTTTTTCAATCTAATTGTTACATTTTAGCAAGTGAACTTGACTAGAAGGAACCGCTAAGCTAAAATGTAAAAATGAATTGTTAGATTTTAAAAGTCTATTTTGTTTTGTTTTTTCCTGGTCAGCTCACCCACCCTCCCATCCCCCAAAATGAATCTTTACATTTTAGAGATATGCACAGGTTTGCCTTCCTTTGAAATAAAACAAGAAAATGCCAAACTCCTTTTTTCCTAGATAATTGCTCAAGTGTACAAAGTAGAAGAGAGAGTACAAAAAAGAGAGAGAAATGTAAAGGATAAAGAGAAAAGCAACTGGAGAACATAGAGGGAAAGGGAGGTGAGAAAAGCAGATAGAACCGGGGTGATAGAGGCTTGTCGAGGAAAGCGTTCAAATTTCCTTTGAGCAGTAGCGTAATCATTAAAAGTGTCATCATTTCCAAATAAAACCTAGAGTGTTGCATTCACATATTAAACAACTGATGGAAGCTCTTAAGTGAAACTTGAGTGACAGTTGTGGACCAGTTTTTCCATTCAAGCCCCACCTTCCTACATGAAGCGTGTACTAGATACTCATCATGTTCATGCTGTGGGGAGAATAGACAGAGAGACATTCTTTGCTTTCAAAGTATTGACAATATAGAAGTAAGCCATAAATACAGAAAGTGCACACAACTACGTAGAATACATTGCTATGTTACCTACTGTTGCTGTAAAAATAAAAGATGGTTTTACATGGAGAAATTATTCAGACAGTACCTGGCTAGCAGTTAATTTCTAAACAATACATAGACAGGTCTTTACTATATAAACTCTTTGTAACTCCTCAAGTCTAATGAATTGCAGTAGATACATACTCGAGATTGGATGGCTTGCAGGTACACATTTTATGGTTTTAGAGCTGACTTCGAGCCATAGCAATGACCCACGTGTGCATATGAGTCATTGTATAGTTGTGTTATCTTGACAACCAAAATCACTTTATATTTTAAAAAATGACTATAGAACCCTGAAATAAAACCATATAACTTAACTAATACTGAATAGGCATTTATAGATATCATATTTAAATAGGGCAAAAGATTAAAGAAAGATATTAAGAATAAGAAAAATGTGTGGGAGACTACTTGCTTCTTCCAATTAATCTAAAATATGCCAGAAGCTCTTCTTCCTTTTGCTTTTTATGACGAATTATTGACCCAAAGAAAAGTCAGATGAAGACTACAACTAAACAAACAATAAGAGCAACAACAACAACAACAAAAATTGCTTTTTCAGAAAATACGAAAAGTTGTAAATTCTTATATTTTAAAAATTAAGAAGAAAAGACATAAAATTTAATACACACAATAAATTATAAATATTCTTCAGTTTCATGTGATGGCTAATTAAGGAAAAACACCATGTGGAAAATTTGGAAGAGACATGAATAAAACAAGGTAATTAACTCTTTGCCCTTTCAGCTTTCAAGAAAAGAGAGCAGGGTAAGATCTCTTTTAAGTTTGGACCTGCAGCAATCTCAGAAATCACATCTGCCTCTACAGAAGAAGTAAAAGGAAGCCTAGTGGCTCTCCAACGCAAGCCCACTTCCACTCTGACGTTGGTGTCCCACAGTCCCCAGCCCTGGACCTTTGCTCTGAGTTCCTGCTATTTATCAGAGACAGCTGGGTTCTCGCTTGGTTCTCCTGGAACAACCGTGCTGGAATTTGCAATCTGGTATTCATCCTATTACATTTGAAAAATGCTTGATAATTGCTCAAGTGTACAAAGTAGAAGAGAGAGTACAAAAAAGAGAGAGAAATGTAAAGGATAAAGAGAAAAGCAACTGGAGAACATGGAGGGAAAGGGAGTTGAGAAAAGCAGATAGAACCGGGGTGATAGAGGCTTGTCGAGGAAAGCGTTCAAATTTCCTTTGAGCAGAAGCGTAATCATTAAAAGCGTCATCATTTCCAAATAAAACCTAGAGTGTTGCATTCACATATTAAACAACTGATGGAAGCTCTTAAGTGAAACTTGAGTGACAGTTGTGGACCAGTTTTTCCACTAAGATGCATTTTTCCATCTAAGTTAGTCTTTATAATACCCTTGTGATACAAGTGAACCGCAGTTTTAGTCCCAAACTTCAGAAAAGAGAACTCAAAATCCTACCGCTAGAATGTTGCAGAGTTGAGACTAAAAGTCTTACCACACAGTGCCCAGTGTCTCCCTTTCCTTTCGCTTGGACTTCACACATTTGAATTATGGCATAAGAATAAATTACAAGAACAGCTTTTGTATTGGGAGGGAAGAAGGAGCGGGAGGAGGAGGAACAGGGACTGAGGGAAGAGGGGGAAGACAATCCCCGCAGAGTTTTCTGTGAAGTGGAGAAGGATAAATCATTCAATTGTTCCCTTTTTGCTTACAGAGATTAGTAAAAATGGAAGCACTTCCTAAAATTTGTAGCATATAAAGGGAAAACTAATTCCAAAGCTATCACAGTGCTCTGTGCTTTAAAGGATAGGAATTTGTAGCGCGTAATCCATTGACAAGCTCCTTACTGAGTTCTTGACTGTGTGTGAGTAGGCCGCAAGCTTAACTTTGAGTATAAGAGGAAAGCACCCATCTGTTTGTGAAATTAATAGGAATTTGGGAAAATGGGTGGGAGGACCTGGTAGAGAGGAAAAGAAAATGGTTATAGGATGGAGGGACATAAAGTAGGACTTAAAGATAACATGTCTAGTGATGAATTCCCATGGTGGGCTAGAGTTGATTACTAACTTTTTTCTTATAGGGGTATATTACACTCAGTTCTAAGCTTATGTTCCAATGCAATCTCCTCTGAAGCCTCCATTGAAAGTCTGAGTCACAAAACTGGCTCGATTGACTTCTACACTTGGGGATGAAGGCACAGGGAAGGCGGACCAGGGTGACATTGCAGAAGGCGTGATTTAAAATAAAGACAATTTTGTGGAAGCAGGAAATAAGGATAAGAGATGAGTGGGAGAAACAGAAGAAGCCTTCTGAGAATGAAGACTAAAAACACACCCATAATATAGGAGGTCTTGGGGGAAAACAGCTAAGTGTTGATGTAGATGTTTGACATTTATGGCTGCTCAACATCTACCTGACCTATAGGAGTCTAAAGTTCTATATGAGAAATTCATTCTTTCTTGCTAAATATAACCAGGCTTGGAAACTGAATCTTGCCTTAAATAGAGAAACAAAAAATAAATAAACAAACAAACACATAAATAACAACATGGAAATACCAGTCCATCTGAATTAAACCAGCCCAACAGGAGTGTTTGGGTTGACTTCCTAATTTCAGCTGCTAAAGTCCTCCCCAGTCCCATGTGTGAATGTTCAGCATCCCATCCATACAATTCTCTATCCATTAGAATTCTGTCAGCTGACAAAAAGAAAACAAAAACAGAAAGACCCAGCTCAACTGAATTACTTATTAAGGAAAAAAATGACCATTTTAGATAGTAAAAATTATGGAAGTAGAGTGGCTACATTTTTCTACATTTTCATGCTGACATGTTACCCTCTCCTTGGCTGCCCCCCAATATTCACAAGAGTGTTTTAACAATGTAGCCATAATAGCAAATGCAGGAGAGGGGAATCTTTCTCACTTGTATTTAAACAGGCAGTGGGAATTGGAAGGGGGGAATGTCTTCTATCAATTATAACCTAACCCTGAACTTTATAGGTAAAGGATTAATAGACTCATGAGTAAAATAGGATGAGGTTCACAATGACAAAAGAAAGAAAATGGCTATTGAGTAGGCAACTGCACACTGCAACTTCTTTCAATAAATACGTTTATGTCTAATTTAATCAGATTCGGTCTCTGTGGCTTGTAAGCAATGAATTCTAATTAATATACTTGGTTATAGTCACTACTGGTATTATTTAAATTAAATAGCTTTCTCTTGAAATGTTTTTATATAGTGACCACAGTGTTCGCCAGGCCTCTTCATCTGGCTCACCATGAAGGGGGTGGAACATGGTGCCTGCGTCCATGAACTGAGCTTTAAGCATACACGCCATCGACTTCCGCTGCTGTCCTGCAGTGGTTTCCTTAATGCAGGGTTACAGTCAGTAATGCTGATACATCCATATCATTTTTTATAAATATTTCCTTATCAATAGGTTCACAATGTAAATGTCTTCAAATAACATACAATCAAGAACGTGGACAATATTTAATTATATATATACTCATGTGCACACATATGTGTATGTGTGCACTGTTCACACACATACATATACCCTATACTCTTTATCCATTCAGCTATTGATGGAGTCCTTGGCGGTTTTCATATTTTGGCTATTGTAAACAATGCTTTAATGATCATAATGCGCATATATCTTCTTAAATTATTATTTTTTATTTCTATCTTAAAAAATACAAAACTAATGAACACACAAAACCAAACAGGAACAAATTCATACATACAGAGAACAAACTGATGGGTAGCAGATGGAAGGGGATGAGGGTGGGCAAAAAAGGTGAAGGGGACTAAAAGCTACAAACCTGCTATAGACTAAGTCATGGGGATATAAGTACAGCTAGGCAATAGTCAATTATTTTGTGATAACTATGTGTGGTGCCAGGTGGCGATTAGACTTACCCTGGTGATCACTTTGGAAGGTATATAAATGTCTAATGTACACTATAGTGTACACCTAAAATTAAAATAATATTGTATGTCAACAACAATTAAAAAATAAACAAAAAAAGAACTGCAGACAAAATATGCTACTCTCTTCTGGAACAGATAGTGACTTGCTTTTACTTAAACATTTTTTTAAATTCTGGTTTTTTTAATGTGTGAAGAAATGGCTTGGATTTTAGAAATGGTTTTTTTAATCTCCTAGATATCAAGCATTGATTGGCCATGAAGTTAAATTTCCCAGTAATAGTTTTCCAAAACTGTTTAATGTCTTGTTTTTACATTTATTCATGCATTCTCTTTTTGTTCATTCCGTACTACATTTAGTCATTAATTTCTTCTTTGTTTATTCAAAAAAATTGTAATTAGGTACCTAATATGTATGTGGAGAGCATTGGGTTAGCAAGAAAAAAGGCAATGTTAAATATTTATACTCCCTTAAACCCAAGGTACGTATTTTTTTCTATTTTAAAACATCTGTACAAGAGAAGCAATCAAACAAAAGTGAGATGCACATGGACGCTTTCAGTCTTTCCTCATCTTGCTAACATAATTTCTCGTGTTCTGAGGTGAATCCTACTTTGACAGACAATTTCCTTTGGGTTAAAATCTAAAGGCATGAGAAGAAGGAGGAAAGGGAGAAAGAACAAAAGTTCAAAAGTTAAATTTGGGGGAGGAGGTTATCTCGATGTGAGAGAGGAATGTGAAGACAGATGTAAAGGAGCGGAAGCAGCTGCCGTGTGTGAACTGGAAGGGAGATGTTTAAGGATCTCTGTGCCCTTCATCTCGTTTAAGAAAACAAATGAAGAACTTGAGTTATCTGAAATGATTTGTGGTTGGTGCACTGTTGTGTGTTTTCCCTAACAGTGATGTTGTTCATGTGGGTTATTATTTTGCAGTGCCCAGGAATTTATTTTATTGCAAGTTACAGATTTCAACCCAAACTAATCAGGCATATAATTTGGCTTGTGTGTTGAAAAGTCCTAGAACATGATTGTGGGCATTATGAGAACTCCACACTCAAGCAGCATCTTCTGGGATCTGGTGATCTGGCTCGGTCTCATTCTCCTCCTCTTCCTCCTCCTCCTCCCCTTCTTTCTCCTTTTTCTCTGGATTATTTTCTGTCTCTAGAAGGTTCCCTAGATGTTGTGGGAAAGATGGCTCTTATGTATTTCACATGAGTCTTACAGCCGCAGAAGAGAGAACCCATCATAGCTACCATCCTAATCTCACCCTGGTATAAAGGACACTTACTGTGCATAGGTTTTCCATGTGTGTGATAGGGGACTTACAGAACTGAGCAAGACCTAATTTCAGATGATGGATCCTTCAATCCATTTTAAAAGAAAGTTTTGAACTGTTAGGCAAAAGAATTAATCATGATATAGTTGACATAGTATCTCTTGATAATAAAAGGCCTCTTTAGTTGGGGTATTTACACAGCTATCACCATATGGGGTTCAATGAACTTAAATTTAGATATTTAATTGCCTTTTCAACTGTCTTTCAAAGGGTTAAACTATTCAGTAGCTTTGCAAAGTTATTGAATATGCAAAAATTTATAGAAATAGAGCCACAAACAAAGTTATGGTAAGTGAACCTAACATTCATGACGGAGAAATGTTGAATTTGCACTTAAATGTCATTTAGAAACTCTCAAGTCCTTTGGAGATGCCCTAAGATGAAAAGACACCCACCAGCAGATAGACCCTAGTTTCCTTTTGTTGTTAAGACACACTCAAAAGAATTGCCTGTTACCCATTAGACAGTACAGTTAACATTATAAACAGATTGTTGAATTTCCAAATTATAGAGGTTTATGCATTGTGAAGGATTATCATTCAGATGTCAAGTATCTGTCAAAAACTAATTGTTAATTTTTATAAAAAACTTTCATTTCTAATGAAAAGAGTCACATATGTAGGTGGAGAGTGTCTGAGCTAACCCAGTTGAGAGTGCAAATAGAACTCTGGTATTCTTTTGTATGCCTAAAACTCGCACAAGCGTTAAAGAGGTCAGATCCAGACACAGGTTTTATAAAGGACTGGTCACCAGAATAATGTGCATATCTCATGGTGACTAAAAGTGACTCAGAAGCTACGTTAGGCTGTGAATATGGATATTTGCTTATATTTTAGAAGAAAGTAATATACCTTTGTATAGACAAACATTTTTGGATAATCTATTATAAGTAAACAAAATTAAAATTTGTGTGCATACTGTTTATTGTAGCTAGGATAGATTGAATTATTGTTCTTTTTTAAAAAAAACATTTTTTTAAAGATTTTATTTATTCATTATAGAGAGGGGGGAGAGAGAGAGAGAGAGAGAGAGAGAGAGAGAGAGAGAGAGAAGGGGGGAGGAGCAGGAAGCATCAACTCCCATATGTGCCTTGACCAGGCAAGCCTAGGGTTTTGAACCGGCAACCTCAGCGTTTCCAGGTTGATACTTTATCCACTGCGCCACCACAGGTCAGGCCTGAATTATTGTTCTTAATTCTTGCCTGTTACAGAATTATACGTGCATGCCCTTTTCCACGTGACTTTGCAATGTCTCTTACTAGAGTAGGAATGGTATTGTACCCTAAACACTGGTGTTGGTCCTGGCTGTGACTTGCCATAAGCAATGGAATTGGTTGGAAGTGACGGTGTGACTGTCCAAGCTGAGCACTTAACAGGTATTACATGTTTCTTCCACTTGAACTTCTATCATCCACAAGGAGAATCCCCTGGACTGGGTAGCCACTATTCCAAGGAGAACCAGAAGGGTGACACATAAAGCAGACTTGAACCTCACCTGCAACCTGGAGCCCAGAACTGAGAACCCAAAGTTCAGTCTTGTACAAGTGAATTTCAGCAACGCATAGATTCATGAGGAAGAAATAAATGCTTGTTGTATTAAGTCACTGAACTATAGTGTTTTTGTCTATTATGCAGCATTATTATAGCAATAGCTGACTAATAGAGTAGTTTTCCTCTCCCTACAAATGGTTTGAAATTGATGGTGCATCTAACAACTCATAGCATCATAGGATCAAGGAAATTCACTAATTATACAATTATCCATTTAATTAGATTATAGGAAGTGATACAAAAAAAGATGCAAAGAACACAAAACAGAGAACTCATCTAATTGGAGAGTCAGGAAATGCTTCTCGGAGGAAGTGACATTGAAGCTGAGATCCAGACTTGGGCTGAACAAAGGGGGAGGTTGGGGGAGAAGCATTCCAAGTGAAGAGAACAGTCTTTGCAAAGCCCCTAAGGCAAAACAGCAAAGCTTGCTCTGTACAGACAAGTATCTGGAAAGCAGAGGAAATAAGAAAGTACCAAGAGAAGAGAGGCTGGTTGGGGTTCAGTTCACCACAGTTTTATGGGCTGAATTGTGTCTCCCTCCAAATTCACATACTGAAATCCTAACACCCTGTATCTCAGAATGTGACTGTTTGGAGATATGGTGTTTAAAGTTAAAATAAGATTATTAGGGCAAACCCTCAGTCAGTATAACTGGTTTCCTTATAAGGAGGGGAGGTTAAGCTAGACACACACAAAAAGAAGACCATGTGAAGGTGCGGGATAAGACGACCATCTACAAGCCAAATGCCGAAGCTTCAGAACAAATTAACTCTGCCAGTACCTTCATCTTGGACTTCTAGCCTCCAGACACCAGAATTGTGAGGAAATAAATTTGTGTTGTCTAAACCAACTAGTCTGTGGTAGTTTGTTATAACAGTCTGTCTTAGTTCATTCAGAATGCTATAACAAAAAATTCCACAGACTAGGTGACTAATAAATTTTTTTTTCACAGTTCTGGAGGCTGGGAAGTCCAAGATCAAGGTGCTGGAAGTTCCGGTGTATAGTGACAGTTTACCTTCTTGTTTATAGACTATCATCTTCTTGCTGGAGTGAAAGGGGTGAGGGAACTCTGTGAGGCCTCTTTTATAAAGACATTAAATCTATTCGTGAGGGCTCCAATCGCTTCCCAAAAGTCCCATCTTCTAACACTATCACATGGGAGCTTAGGGTTTCAGCAGATGAATTTGGGGGGTGGGGGTGAAGTCACAATCAGTCTGTACCACAACATTAGCAAAGTAGTACAAACAGTAAGCTCAGTTCTCAGTACTGCACCCATAAGTAGTAGCTACTCAGTGACAGATTTTTGTTGGATTAATTAATGTTGGAAATGAATGAGCCATGTGAAATAGGCAATACAAGGGACTTAGTTATTTTTATTTTATCAAAAAAGCAATGGAAAGTCATTGATGTTTTTAAGCAGATAAAGTAAATCTATCAGATTTATCTTTTAGAATATTTGCTCTGGCTGCAGTATAAATAATGGTTTGAGGAGAGGAAAATTAGGAGTGTATCATGGTGGTCAAGGGGAAAGTGATGGTGGCTTTTACTAATGTAGAGACAGTAGAGGTGGACTCAAGATACAGTCAGTAGAGAAATCCGAGGGGCTTGGTGATTTATTAGACAATGAAAGTGAAGGAGAGATCAGAATGACTTTCTGGTTTGTGAAACGGAGGTGGAAAACACTGGAATAGAACCAGATTTGTGCAGAAGCTCACCAGAATGATTTGCAGCAAGTTGACTTTGAGATGCCTATGAGACATGAAGAAAAAGTTCTAGTTATAGGATTATCATAGTATAGATATTCTGAATATAGAATATATTCCCAACATAAATAAATAAATGGTTAGATGAATGAATGAATGAATGAATTTAAAATTTGATGACAAACAGGATATTTACATTGTTTCTAAGTACCTCTCCACAGAAGGAGAAAAAAATAAATTTATGGTGGAAAAGCCTGCAAGAAAACACTTTTTTCAAGTGTTCAAAGTGAACATCAGTTATCAAAACAATGCATAACCTGGTATTGATGCCTTGAGAAAAACATCCTCAATTCTACGTTGTTTAAACCTGAATCTGGGCCTGCCCTGTGGCTCGTGAATAGAGTGTTGGCCTGGCATATGAACATCATGGGTTGGATTCCCAGCCCGTTCAAGGCACACAAGAAAACAACCATCTGCTTCTTTCCCCCTCTCTTTTCCCCATCTCTTCCTCTTCCCCTCCTGCAGCCAGTGGCTCAAAATTGAGCATGGCCCCAGGCACTGAGGATAGCTCAGTTGGTCTGAACACATCAGCCTCAGGAGCTAAAAATAGCTTGATACTCAATCATTGGCCCTAAACAGTGTTGCCAGGTGGATCCCTGTCAGTGGCATGTGGAAGTCAATCGCACTATCTCCATTCCTCTCACCTAAAAAAATAAAAAATAAAAAACTGAACCTAATCATGAGAAAACATCAACCAAATTCAAATTGAAGGTAAGTCTACAAAATTAGGGAACTCATCTTAAAAAATACCTAAGTTTTGAAATTTAAGGATAGGCTAAAAAATATTTCAGACTCAAGGAGACTAAAGAAACATGATACCTATATGCAGCATGTGATTTTGAACTGAATGCTTTAATATATATATGTTGTATGAATTGGTGAAAGGACTGTGGCCTGTAGTATAACGGGCAGGAGTATATCAGTTTTTCTCCTGACTGTATTGGTTTTGTTGCAGTTAAGTAGTAGGATGTTCTTATTGGTAGAAACACATTATCCTCACATTAAAGTGGGGATAATGGACAATTAGCAATTTATAGTTATTCAGGAAAAAAGTTTTTGTACTATATGTCTAGATTTGAGAATTTCTTTATTATTCCAAACCTTAAAGAAAGCAACCAGTGGCAAAATAAAAAATGTGTGTTATAGCTTAAGCAGCACCTAGAGGTAAATGTACAGCCCTCACAATTTGTTATATTTTTAAAAAAAGAAAATCAGGGAGTTAACTATTCTAGTCAATAATCTAGAAAAGAAAAATGTCCAACCAAGCTCTGAAAAAAAATAGTAAGAAAAGGAAAGTAAAAGGTCAAACAACAAAATGAATAAAATAGAAGACACAGAAGAAAGAGAGAGGATACTTAGGAACCCTTCTCCCTCACTGGACAGTAGCTAGGACTTCCTTACACGCTTAGGCAATGGGTGCTCTTGCAGAAAAAGAGGAAAAGTCAGTTGACAGATTTTAAATTTCAAAACCTTGGACATTTTCATATTTAATGTGAAGGTCCTAAAGATATCAAAGCCTGATATTAATATCTCAAATAAAAGACTTGGGAGAAAAACATGAGAAGTCAGTGATTTTCACGCAATATTAAATGAAGACCCCAAATGCTGAAGAGGGAGAAAGAAAAGGAGAAAGTGGTCAGAAGGAAAGCATAGAGCTTAATTAAATATCGGTGTTGTCTCTGTAAAAGGACTTTGGCACTGGCTCTCCTTCACCTCAGCATGAGTAATGCCCATGGTTAGTAGAATCTAGAAGTAGAAAGCTATCTGGCCTTGTATATTAGGGGAACCCAAGGAGGCCTGCAGCCTCAGAGATTCTGCTGTGCACACCGTAGTTCAGGGGCAGTAGAAGGGAGATGGTTGTGTGGGTGTCCAGGTACCTATCGGGAAAAGCCTTTGTGCTCCTGACATCCTAATGAGTCTATGAAAGAGCCACATAAAGTCCATAAGCCCAAAAGGCTGAGGACGTTCACCTAAGAAATGGGGTTCAGGTAAGGTTAGACAAGTGAATAAGACTCGTATAGGATGGTGACTCATGTATACTTGCATGGATCAACCCAAGAGAGCCAAAATTGGTAATACTTCTATCAGTGAGTGTTAGCACAAATAGATGATGACTCCCATCCTAGTGCCCTAGTTCTTTGTAAGTTATTCTGAACATAGTCTCAAAAGTTCTCTTTTGAGTGGCTCTTTTGCAAGTTATTAAATGAATGGACAGATTGATGGATGGAAGGAAGAATGGATGGATGGATAGGTGGGTGGGTGGGTGGGTTGATGGATGGATGGGGTGAATAATAAAAGAACAATTCCTAAATTACATTAATCTAAAAATCTGTTTTAGCATTTCATGTCACTAAATATGCCACTAAGTAAACGGCCGATTTACCCTTCTTTACTCACACGCATCCTCATACTGCTTTCTGAGATCCTTAGCAACCACTACTGGGAAAGGAATAGATCTTTATCTGTACGATTTTCATCTGCAGCTGAAACATCCTCAAGATCAGTAGATTCAGCAAGTGGCTTTGCAAAACCATATATTGAAAAAAAATATATATCATTGAGAGTTTAAGACACTGAAAAGTATTTTTAAAAAGACAAGTTTGCTTGTTTGCTGAAGAAAATAACGGGCATTCTTTTCTGCCCTGTTTGGAATCTTCTCCTTTTATCTTGGCTGTGGTAGGTTTTTATTGTATACTTAGGAAGATCTTCACGGGAGCAAATTTGTAATTCTAAAGCAGTCTACAAATGTACACTCACACAGCATACCCAAACCACAATTTTATGCAGATTTTTTCTCCAGCTTAGATTCTGCAGTTCTTAAAGAAAAATGTGGATGCAGTGGTGTGTCACAACTGCTATCAGAGAAGCCCAAGGAAAAAGAGTACAGAACGATGATCAACCCTGGCAGTCCCTACATACAGTGTGATTATATTGTAACACTGTTTGATGCAATCCTATGTTTGATCAGTTTCAAGAGATGAATATCACCTCACTTCAAACAATATGATACAGTCTCATTGTATGGAATTATGGCTGCTGTCAATCAGCATATGGTATAACCCTTAAAGTGCCATCTTTGGGGAATGTCATAAAAAAGATTGCAACTCTTGCATTAATTAGTAAGTTTTTGCACTGAAACCAAGCAAATCCTGTTAAGACAATTTATCTGCTATATCTCAGTTCATTTTTCTCATCACAGAAACATGTATATAACCCATACATGCATACATTCAGCTAATCAGTTCAACTTACGAGAGTAGCCGTGCTGATAAAAATGCTGTCATGAGCATGAGCCCTCCCTCTGACCCCGGATAGATCAATAAGCTACGTTTTCTATATTTTGTTTTACAATCCCCAAATAAACTTCTACCTTGAACCAACTGTGCTATCAAAGTGAGGGGTGGGTGCAAAGGAAGGACAAACATTAATTATCACTGTCTACGTTCTTGACAAACCCAACTCAGCTTAAGCTTAACAAATGACAAATAAGTGGCATGTGGATATGTTTTGATGTAGTAAATTCAGACTCAGAGTCTTTTGAATGTCAGTAATTTCACTATATAAATGTTAATTGTTAGATACAACATTTTGAGGGAAAAAAATTATGATTTTTTTCACATTAGCTATGGAATATCTTCCCTCTTGGTTGAAGCTGTGTTTCTCTGCTGTCAGTTATTTCTTTGTCTTAGGTTTTGCCATTGTCGCTCATTATACCTATTCTTTCCACTTTTCCCAATGTATACGTAACTGGAAAGATTACTGCTTTAACACGGTACTTACTAGTTTTAGCTGAGACTTAAAACAAAATAAGGTGACTAATACCTCCAGATTTAATTGTGTTTGTTGACAGTGTATATAGCATTGGAATATTATGAGCCTTTTTCTGAGGAATTCCTCTCCCATCATGTCTCCTGGCATTTTCCATTTCACTTTTCCCCAGTGGCTTCTCAGCCCATTGTCAACTGAGCAATCACCTGCTGTGGTAGACACTTTCTAAGATAGTTCCCAATGATCCCTGCCTCCCAGTATCACAAACTTCTGTAATCTTCTCCTCTTGAGTATGGGCTGAACCTAGTGACTTGCTTTTAATGAATAGAATATGACCAAAATCATTGGGTGTCACTTTCATGATTAGGTTATAAAAGACAATGATGTTTGTCTTGCCAGCAGAGTCTTTCTCTTGCTGGCTTTGATGAACCGAGCTTTCAAGCTGGAAAGCCCAACACGGCAGAAAACTTAAGGAAGCTGCTGGCCGTCAGCCAGCAAGGAACTAGGACTCTCATTGCCACAGAACATGAGGAACTGAACCCAGCCAACTACGCGTGTGAGCTTGGAAGCACATCCTGCCGCAGCTGAACCTTGACGTAACTGTGGCACCAGATGATATCTAGACGGCGACCTTCCGAGAGACCCTGGGGCTGGGAATCCTGCTAGACTGTGTCCAGATGCCAAACCCACAGAAATTGCAAGGTAGTAAATGTGCGTGGTTTCAAGTCACTAAATTTGGGTTTATTTGTTAAATAGCAATAGACAACTAACACAACTACTATCTCCTCATAAACATACCTGGTAGCTCAGCACAGCTCCTTCTGTAGTGAGTAGTAAAATAGCGCAGTTGAGTTAGAGATCTTCCCAGTTTTGCCTTCAGAATGTCGGAGGTCTGTTCATACTGGCAGGCTATGGGAGTGCTGACCTGGTCCACAAGGAAGACTATACAGTTTCTAGGACCTTCTTGCAAAGATCCTACCATGATTCATGGGGCAAGGGACACTGACCTTCATTTACTTTTTGGGATAGGATTGTAAAGCTTTGAAGTGTAAAAGTGTTGTTTCTTTCCCAAGGCATGGCTTGGCACACACACTCACTGGACTATGGAAATATAAAATGGCTTTTCTTTATGCCGCCAATGCCATATTCTTAGACACATCTGCCTTCTCCACAGATTCTTTCCACATGACCACATCATGTCAGCAGCTTGTTGAGTTCCAGGCTTTGTGGTAGAATTTTTAAAAATCCCATGAGAGCCTTTAAAAAATTAAATTTGAGTTGTCTTATTACTAGTAGTTGTCGTGATTTGAAGAATGGGTCCAGCAACCGGAATATATATAATTTGTAAATTACTTGATTATTATTTCCTCAATTGTGTACATTAATAGCGGAGAACAGTGACAAAAAGTAATTAGTCAATAATCAAACACGTTTAATTTTAAGATTATATATTTAAAGTCTTAATATATGTATTACTTTTCTCCTAAATGTATTTAACTTAATATGCAAACCTTCTTGATTCATATCTACTGCTGGTGCAAAGAGACAGTCCGGTTGGGTAGAAGAGGGAAGTCAGTTAGGTACTGAGCATATTTCATGGATGGGCCATGTGTGATTTATCAAGAATTGATTTATTTAAAAGGTCCCTAAGTAGTCTAGAATTTAAATCAACAATGGGAAAAAATGAGACTTTTTCCCCTTATTAGATTAACAAAAATTTTTTAAATGAATAATATCCTGGCTGGATTATAGGGGAAATGGGTTATGGACAGTTGGTGGGACTATAAATTGGCACAACATTTTTAGAGAGTAATTTAATAAAATACTTCAACATTTTGATTTCATTTTATCTCTAAGAATATATGCCAAGAAAATAAATCTAAACTTGCAAAGATGTAAAAAGTTGTTTAGTGAAGCATTGTTTATAAGAATAAAAATTTAATGCAACCTAAATATCTGTCAATAAAATTAAATACATTATGAAATATCTAAAATAGAGGTTACTATATAGCACTTAAAGAGAAACACTAATATCATGGAAAGGTATCAGCAATATATTATTATATTTTTTAGTCATTGAACAAAACATATACATTATGATTCTAACTTTGTTTATAAACCAACCCTCTATGTGCACGGATAAACAACTGAGAGCAGCACCAAGGCACTGAAGCTGGTTTTTCCAGAAAAGAAGGTATTATGAGATATTTGAATGTTTTCCAGTGAGCATGTATTATTTATTAGAAGAAAACAGCTATTTTCACTTAAAAAATTCTAAATATTAATTTTTGCATTTACTCTTTTGAATGATGAAAAAATTAACACATAATCATGCGTTTTATTTTGCCCTTCATTTGCTCATCCACATGCTTTCATTCATTAGCTCAGTTAAGTACCTATCATGTGTCCTGTGGCAGTCACTGAAGAAGTGATGTTTAAAAGCCTCTGATTCTAGTGAAAAAAAAAAATGTAAATTTCACATGAAATAACATTTGTAAATGCTCGGTTAGAGTAGATGTAGGATAGGGTGGGGTCACAAAGGAGGAATGACCCCTTTCTCCATTTAAATGTTCTCCATTTAAAATTGGAGAACAATTCATCTGTGCAGATATTTCATTCACTACAAAATTATAAATGTCTTGAGACTGATTCTATAATACATATTTTTAAAATAATTTTTGTATCCAAAACATGGCTGATGGTGTACCAAGTGTTCAAAGACTGCCTTTATATTCACTTTATTCATTGCTAGAGTAGTAGTTTTTGAACTTTAGGATTTCAAGACTCAAGCTCAAATGGTACAATATGCAGTGAGATATTGGACTAGCTTTTAAAATTCACAGCACAGAAAATAAGTGAACAGTAACTTCAGGAAGGACAATGTCTTCTGTGTCTATGATAAAGTATCCAAAGCACCTGAGATAAGCTAATTTACATAGTTCCCATTGAGCACAAGGTCAGTATATATATAATATATAATAACACCTAGAAGGTTAGCAACATTTGTATGAGAGTATATGCAGTCTATATGGAATATACATATGTATACATATATTTCATGTTCATACATACGTATTTGGAAATCAAAGATTTAGTAACCATGCTCACCCTTCATCACTGATTTGAAGTTTATCATGTAGTCCAAAGGACCGGTTGTATGGTAGAGAACCTACCTGAGTCAACATTCCTTCCGGACAGGCAGCCAAAGGAGCTCATTCAACAGCTCAAAGGAGAAGGACATCTGATGGCACACCTGTACAGGGTGGGTGCTGGTTTAGCTGTTTTAGTTGAGTCTCTGAGCGAGCAGAATTTTCAAAAACACATTGCATTTTTTGACTTTCAGTAGAGCCAGACTGTTGAGCTCTTTTGTTCATATTCTTTTAGGGTACTTGAGCAAAAAAACCTCATTGGTTCATTTAAGGAGTAATTGCTCTTTTTCCAGAGCTTTTATGTATTACCCACAGAGATGGACTCAGCCATTTTCCATCATAATCAGGTGAGACACACTGAGAAGGATGAGAGGAAAGAAGAAAAGTAAATGAAGATGCAATACAAAAGAGAAGAGAAGATGGAGTTGAAAAATCCAATGTGGGGAGAAGGACCAAGTTTGTCCATCTATCAACATGAGATTTCAGTATAGTCACTGTCACTAATGACCACACTTGGAAAAGAGTTCTTTGGGATGAATCCAGCTGTGTGTGACATTCTGAAATGTGTGAGACATTACTCATTTGGATAATCTGTAGGCTTGAAATAGGGAACTGTATCTTCTAGTCCAAAGCTTTCACTAATGACTGTGCAATCATCAGAGCACATTATTTGTACTACTAAGTGTGCTTCTGTATTCTTATTTATTTAAAGCAAAAAGGAAAACAGTGCTTAGCCTGCCCATTTCACAGGCCTAATGTGAAAATGGGAAAGACCTTGAGTAGGTAAGAGTGTTTTGAAAGATTCAAAATAAATTGCAAAATTCAGCCATTAAAATTAAAGTGTTTTTTTGTGTGCCTGGTTGTTGAGTAAAATATTTCCACTAAAAATATTAACTGATGAGTTTGTTTCATAAAAGTGTGTGACTTGCCAAAAAATAGATTTGTATTAAAATAAAATTACATTATAATTAATGCATTCATTAATGATCTACCAATCAATATCAATTGAAGGTTTATTATTTTAAGGAGGATGGGCAATTAGCAATTTGACACCATGAAAAAAAGATAACCGATTGACTGATGGGTCCCCATCAAGTTTAATTTTGATTTGTTTTAAAACTCTCTTCTTTACGAGTGAGTTTAAATGCACATCACTCTCCCTCCTTTCAGAAAATGAATATATATGTTGTTTAAAAGGCATATCTGAACAACAAAGAATGAAGTCTGGCATATATAACAAGAAATGAACACATCTTCTAAGTGGGCTCGATGGTTGGTGTAAGTTCTATTCTCTTGCACAGTAATATAACTGGATTGCTCTTTAAATTAAGTGAATTTGTATGTCCACTTTCCCTTAATGGAATCAGTTTTGATATACTCTTTGTTCGTGCTGTTACAGGCTTCAGTCTAAGGGTTCTTTGTATTAACTTTTTAAAGTTACATTACAAAGAGGTTTTAAGAATTCCCAACAGGCTTTTATTTAACCAAAGCTTTTGATCTCAAACGTGCTGGGGCCTAGTGAAATCCTTACCAATTCTCCAGTAACTCCTCACTATTGGGAGTTTGAAAAGACCCACCTGAAGGATTGAACTCCCAGCATGGTTTCAGCCATTCTTTAGATCACTCTATTCAAGCAGACTGTGAGGGGTCTCGCGCACCCTTGGTGATCTGCTAAGCAGCCTAAGGTGTCCTTTGCATAAGTTGTCCTCCCGAGGAAATAAAAACCAGGAGGACACAGACCTGTATACCTTATTTCCTGCTATCTTCAGTTAAAGAGGGTTGTAGGGGGTCTGCTTAACATCCTTTGCTACCTAAATACCTTTTGGACATGGGAACTCAATAAAAGACCTTTCATTGCATCTATTACCCTACTGTGGTGCATAACAAATTAGATTTAAAAGGCTACTTTATTTCCCCTTACAGCTATTTTTATCATTTTCTTTAAAATTTCAATTTAGTGTCTAGTGACAGACTATATTATAATATACTTTAATACTCTATAATGCCAGTTATGCTGAGCATTAATTCTCAAAAAATTAAGTTTATATTATTATAGCAAATTATAGCTTAAAAGATAAAGTAGAAAATTGATTGTTTAAAACATGTTAAATATAAAGCAAATACTGTTTTTAATAACTTTAAAAAATATAACTGTGCATTAATTTGTATTTGGCCCCAAACTCCCTTTTTTAGAAAAATTTTGCATTTGAAGTTGAAAAATGTTAGTGCCACATATTAACCTATTTTGAGAAAGAATGAGATAAAATTCTCAATTATAATATTTAAATTTTTATTTATTTTATTTAAAAACTTTATTGTGAGGAGATTTTAGGGCATGTTAACAACAGCAAGCATGGAAAGCAAATAAAACTTCTCAGAAAATACAATATTTGCTGCTCTGTGAGAAACAGACTTGCCAGTGGGCGGCTGCTATACACAGTCAGTCTTTCCCTGTCCGTTAATGTGACACAAAACGCATCAATATTTAAAAAAATGTTTTGGACTCTATCTTGATAAATCCAGGTGGACTTATTCTTGTTATGCTCATTGTATCAGATATTTCAGATGTTACTATCCTTAACAAAGCATCAAAGTAACTTTATGCCAAAGAACGAAAGAGAAATCTGTAAGTACTTCCAGAAGCTGTGGAATATTTGTCATCCAGTGCTCACTGCTCAAGGGCACCCTCTATCATGCTGCGCACGTACCATCTATTACTAGACAGTAGAGGCACTGGGTATCAGGATGGTTTCCCCCTCCTTGACCCTCCTTTTGTGTTAACTGCAGGAAAGGGGCCTGGAACACTCTCTATACTCAATATGTGGTTGAGTTGTCAGGCAGTGTGTTCAATTTAGGTTTCAGAAATAATGTTACCCTACCTATAGAACACAATGTAACAGTTTCATTTCTTGACTTATTAACTTCCATAAACAGTTATTACTCATCTGACTGGTGAGTAGCTATCTATGAGTAGCTGTCTGGTGGAATATTATTTTCTTCCGTTAATAATAACTGATTATATGAAGTTGAGATGCTATAAGAATTATTTTTCTAAAGAATGAGGGCTCAAAGACTTGCAGAACTGTGAGACTGGTGGGAATGATGGAAAAAATGGTTTCTGATTCTTATGAATAATACAAGTATTACATATTTTATGTGTGCCACAATAATCTCTTGCTTCTTTGAGAAATTTTTTTTTATGCACAGACAAAAAGCTTGATGAAGTATTTCTCGTAATGTCAAATTTACTCTTATTCACTCTTATAGTACAAGTACTTATAATTTGGGGGATGCTTACTCAATAGTGTCGATCAGTTTAAAAAGTATGTATCACCTTTAATTTTTTTAAAAAAATGTACTTCCAAAGATAACATTTAGAAATACAACATTGGCACAACTGTACTTAGGAAGCATGTTCACTAGTGCATTATAGGTAAGAATAAAAATTGCAATCAATCTAAATATGCATCAGCGTGGGGTTGCTAATAAAAGAACAAATAGCCACAGTAACAGTACTGTCCTGGTTTGTAACCTTACCAAGTGCCAAAGTAAGTCCTCATTCCACATGGCAACCAGTTCAGGTAGGTTTTGTTCATATTTTATGGACCTAGAAAGTGAAATATAGAGAGCTTAAGTAACTTGCCAAAGTCACATAATTACTAATGCTGAAGCTAGGATTCAAACCCAAGGAAGCCCTTTGGTTGCAAAGTTCATGAACTTAAATGTAACCCTTTATAATAATGCTCATATATATTCAAAGAATGATACAGTTTAGACATCATGAAATGCAAAAGGTGTATAAGAAATAGAATGTTAAGAAATGAAGTCATGCCTGACCTGTGGTGGTGCAGTGGATAAAGAGTCGACCTGGAAATGCTGAGGTCGCCGGTTCGAAACCCTGGGCTTGCCTGGTCAAGGCACATATGGGAGTTGATGCTTCCAGCTCCTCCCCCCTTCTCTCTCTCTGTCTCTCTCTCCTCTCTCTCTTTCTCTCTGGCTCTCTGTCTCTCTCTCTCTCCTCTCTCAAAAAAAAAAAAAAAAAAAGAAATGAAGTCACAAAGAGGAAGTATGGTCTGTTGCATTTTGGTAAAAATGATATTCATATATATTAGAATATGGTAAGAAAATTTGAAAGGAATATTCAGCAGGCTGCTCACATGCGACCTCCTGCAGGTGGGACTCTCGCTTTTTATTTTATACATCTCTTTAATATTTAGATATTTTGTAAATATGTATGATAACAATAAAGATATTTCTTCAAAAGATTAACATAATCATGAGAATCAATAAATTAATAAATTATTTTATCGAACGATGCAACATTTTTTCAAGATTTCAAGTGCTAACAGTAAATTTGGCTTTTTTTTTTAATAAAGCAGAAATAAATTATGTTACATAGAATTTTCATACTAAGGACATTAATTATCACAATCTGTTTTGAAGATGGATGGTATTTTATGATAAAGAAAGCTATAACACAGAGAGTTTTTTCCCTTATGTGTGGGGCAGCTGTGTTAGGCTTGCTGGCGGGATTACCAGCTGCAAGCGCGTTGCCTGATTGGTCCTGAGTGCGTGTCTGCGCCACGTGTGTCTGGCCTGTAGAAGGCTATGGGTGCTTGCACTCGAGAGAGATGGGGGATTGCAGATGAGCATATTGCCTGCTCACCACTGTGAGGGGCCACTTTGCTGTTTGTTTGCCTGAGAGGCGGTTTCTCCTGCCTGTGTGCTTGTCGGCCGTTGTGAGAATTTATTAACCGGAATGGCCCAACCTTTTCTGGTTCTGCAGTTTTTCTACCAGCTGCCCAAATCCAATGTGAACCTGCCTGGCCTTGGCCACCAGCGTTACACTTATGTAAGCAAATTTTGCAAGTGACTTGTCTTGTAACAATTGAAAAAAAAATCCCTGCTTTATCAATAGAGTTATATGTATTTATATTTCATGTTCTCTATATTGAAACACAAAATATTTATTCTTTGAGATATTTTTAGGAAAAGCGGATTCTCACAACCTTTATAACATAGAAAAACACTTAGCACTCTTGCACTTCTAACCTGCTTATATGAGCAGACATTGCATCCAGGTTCCTAAGGAGGGAAAGTATCTGTGTATTTTATTCTGAAGTTACAAGCGATATTTGATACACTACTGGGCCAAACTCAGACTCTGGCTGGCTTGAGCTCTCTTCATACATTTCAGCATTGAAAGAAAAACAAATCAGTCATGGGGAATGCTTCCAAAAATTCTAATCTAAAGCTCTGCTTACGGATATCATATGAATTTAAAAGGTAATAAAGAACATTTCCTATAATCAAAGGTGAGTCGAAGAAAATGGCATCTAAAGGAGTAAATCAGCCAAACAAAAATTTAATCCAACACCAAGCTCATTGTCAGAATCACAGCTGCCCCCTCAACCAATGAGGCCCAGAAGGAAGACGGCCAGTCAGTCAGGTGCCGAGGCTGCGGACGCTGTTCCAGATCTGTTGGCAGCTGGCCCTTTGCTGTTGGCTAACCTCGGTGTGGGCCCAGGGGTGTTGGATCTGGTTTCGAACCACAGGAGGGGAATGAAGTGAGGTACAACCAGTATTGTCAACAGCAAGACTGTCAAGTTAGCACTAATAATATGTTCCTGGGAAGACATGTTGTTTTGATCTTCTGGTTCTGTGGGAAGTAGAGCCCAGGGAGAATGCATGTAGCAACTCTGAAAGCTTCATCTACCCCTGTGCTCATAGGAACTAGTTATGATTATCCAGTTTTCCTTGAACCTTTTGATTCCTGCAGATAGAGTGTCTTATTCACTAAGTAGGGTCTTGAAAAATATGGAAAGAGAAGTGAATGCCAGGTTTAAAAGGGAGGTGTTAAGGTTAGAAGAGACACCTCAGTAGTAAAAGGAAAGTCGGCTTTTGAATTTGGCATGAACAGGAGGCTGTCATGTTCCTTTTCTTCAATAGAGAAAATGAGTGACACAAAATAGGAAATAAATGACCATTATTATTATTAGCAACTCCCTGTGTTTGTTCAGTGTCAAGAATGTTGCTAGTATCTAATAAAAAAGTATATAATCCTAAATCACCTTCTCAAACAGAAATGACTAAACAGAGAATACAGGTTTATGATAAGTTATAACACCTTTGAAGCTAGGGCATCCCTCTTACACAGAGCAGGCACTTCAGAAATGTTGAAACTGAATATTACTGTATTTGCTGAATCCTGAGCTTGTTTTTGCAGCCTGTGTTCCTTCCTAAATAGGCTCCCAGTTGTACGGCCTCCCAATTTGTGTTATTACACTCACATTGGTGCTAAGACTTTGTATACAAAGTTCATGAAAATTTTCCTTAATAATTCACACATTAATCCACTGCAGTGAACACCACTTGGTTTGAGACCCTGAAAATAGTATATTCTCAGTAAATGCTTGTTAACTTTAAGGGTGATCACTAGGAATTTTGAGACATTATAAAAAATATGAAAGACATTTTAAATTCTTAACTTTTAGTGGGAGCTATATAGCTGGTACAGGACAAACACAAATAACACGAGTTTTTAAAAAGTATCATATATACATACATAAAGAAGAGGCATTTGCAGTGGCCAGAGGTTAAATTTCCAATGTGGTTCTAATGGAGGAGATGGATAAAATGTACAATAAATGTTCATAATAAGCATTAAATACTATTGGTCAAGCACAATGTTAGCTGCTTTAGAAGTACTGATTATCTCATTTAATTTTCACTACGACCTTAAAATAAGGGATTATTATTTCCATTTTATAGGTATAAAAACTGGGGCTCAAATTGATAAAGTAATTTTCCGAGGGAGGCAAGCCCAAGTCTGCAGCCAGAAATATCTGGCTGAGTAGCCTCATGAAAGGACATATGCTATGATCTGAATGCTTGTTTTGTGTCCTCCCAAAATGCATATGTTAAAATCCTAATTCCTTATGTGATGGTATTCGGAGGTGTCTTTGGGAGGTGCTTAAATCATAAGAGTGGAGCCCTCATCAATGGGATTAGTGCCCTTACAAAGGACATCCCAGAGAGCTCCCAGCCCTTCCCATCCTGTGAGGTCATAGTGAGAAGTCAGTTGTCTATAAACAGGAAAGAGACCCTCACCCGCCCCTGACCATGGTGGCATCCTATTCTCATACTTCCAGCCTCCAGAACTGTGAAAAATCAATGTCTGTTGCCTTTGAGCTCTCCAGTCTATGGTATTTTGCGATAGCAGCCCTAACAGACTAAGACAACATACACTTATGTATGTTACAGTCATGGGTCTGGAGCATTATTAAGGCATAACTACAGCTGCAAATTTAAGACTCAGTTGAGAACTGAAATATTATTTGACTAAAAATGTACCTTTAGAGACCCAGTTATCTTTTTGTCTTCTCAATGCCCAGTGTTTGTAGCTCCCTGCTGTTGGGTATCGCCATCCTCGTGACCCTCTCTGGCCAGTGGTGCTTCCCCTGCGGCTTCCCACTTGCACACACACTCTCTAGCCTCTTTTCTCCCTCAGACTGCTAACCAATCAAGGGTTCTTTGGTCATGTGGTCTCTGCTGACTGAATTCTTCCTGCATGAATTTCTCTTGGTCTTTGCACCTCACTCCTCACTATGGACTTCCCTGATGTGTCCTTTTACAGGCCTCTGAGAATGGCTCAGAGGTCAGCTGGCCCACAGACATACCAATGTGGAGGAATTTGGTCTCCTGAGGCCACCTTGGAGACCCGGCCCTGACAGAAGACAGCAGCCTTTGGGTAAAGCGCTGATCTCAAATTGAATTGGTGTGGCCAGGTTTAACAGTTAATCTTATGGGTCAACTTGGCTAGGCTGTGGTATCCAGTTTGGGGTCAATGTCAGTCTAGATGCTGCTGTGAAGATTTCTTAATTAATATTGAAAACAGTAGACTGTGAGTAAAGCAGATTAGTCTCAATAATATGAGTCCTTATATGTCAATTAGAAGTCTGAAGAGAAAAGACTGAGGTTCCCCGTAGGAAAAAAAAGAAAAAATTCAGCCTCTGGATTGCCTTCGGTCTCAAGATACAGCATCAGTTTTTCCCTGGGTCTCCAGGCCTGCCGCCTGCTCTGCAGGTTTCAGACTCGCTAGATCACATAATCTCATGAACCAATTCTTTAAAATAATCTCTCCATGTATGTATACACATCCTCTTAATTCCGGAGAACACTAATATACCAGGGTAGTCGGTTCATAAAGATAGTGACCTCTGATAGGAAAAGGCATTATGTTCAATATAAAAAGAAATGGTAAGAATAGAAACTAACTAGTTTGAGTAATGATTGACAAGACTATAAATGCCTTCAATGAATAAACATGAGATGACTTTACATTGGCACATGGACTATCAGACAGTCAATCATAAAAAAAAGCTCCATTATATCTAAAACTAGCACTTCCAGTGACACAAGTAGAATGGCTTAGTTTAATTTCAGTTAGTGACAAGGATTGGAAACTTAGCTTTATTCAAAATCTACTAGATGTCAGGTCCTTTTTTGTACATGATCTCATTTAATTATCACAATATCCAGCCAAGCCGAACCCTAAAATATAAGGAGATAAGCAGCTTGCCAATGGTTACTTAGAAAGTAAGTGATGGACTCTTTACTTGACTAGGATACGCGAACAAAGTCACTTGTTACTTTGCTTCAAAATCGCTTGTGAACTTGCTTTCACCTCAGAACTACTGTGCAATATATCCTTGGTGAGGACACCTGTCCCTGCTTTGTGTTTCCTTGTTTTTTAAATTGCTCTCAATGTTGTCTTTAGAGACTAATTTTCTGTTCTCACCAAGGCTGAATTAGGATCACGTGTTGTAGCTTTCCAAGTTCCCAGCTCTGTTTCTTCATAAAACTTGTCATTATATGTTTTTATAAAATCATTTCTTTACTTCAGTTTTCTGTACTAGAATGTAAGTTGCATGAAGACAAGAGCTGCTTCTATTTCACTCATCATTTCATCTCGGGGCTTAATGTAGTACTTAGAATGTGGTACCAACTTAATAAATATATACTTGAATAAAATAATCTGAATGAATTGGAAGCCAAATCTAGCTAAGGTCATAATTCATGCTTTCTTTTATTGCATCACATGACTTTCTGATTCTTTCAACTAAAAAGTTTCAGGTTTCTGATTTGTAAAAGGAAATAGAAAATTCCTGGTCCCCTAACGAACCCTTGCCCCAACTCAAACTCTACTTAAAAAGAAGCCCAGTCTTACATAAAAATGAGACTCAGCCCTGGCCAGTTGGCTCAGCGGTAGAGCGTCGGCCTAGCGTGCGGAGGACCCGGGTTCGATTCCCGGCCAGGGCACACAGGAGAAGCGCCCATTTGCTTCTCCGCCCCTCCGCCGCGCTTTCCTCTCTGTCTCTCTCGTCCCCTCCCGCAGCCAAGGCTCCATTGGAGCAAAGATGGCCCGGGCGCTGGGGATGGCTCTGTGGCCTCTGCCCCAGGCGCTAGAGTGGCTCTGGTCGCAACATGGCGACGCCCAGGATGGGCAGAGCATCGCCCCCTGGTGGGCAGAGCGTCGCCCCTGGTGGGCGTGCCGGGTGGATCCCGGTCGGGCGCATGCTGGAGTCTGTCTGACTGTCTCTCCCTGTTTCCAGCTTCAGAAAAATGAAAAAAAAAAAAAAAAAAAAAAAAGAGAGACTCAGAGACATAGACAAGAATGTGATGGTAATGGGGAGGGGGAGGGGGGAAGGAAGGAAAGAGAGGGGAGGGGGAGGAGGAGAGGGGCACAAAGAAAACCAGATAGAAGGTGATGGATGACAGTTTGACTTGGGTGAGGGGTATGCAACCTAATCAAAAGTAAAAATAATCTTGAGATGTTTTCTCTGAACACATGGACCCTGATTTATCAATGTCACCACATTAAAATTAATAAATTAAAATAAAAAAAAAATCAAAGAACTGTTGTTAAAGGAGAACCGTGGCAGCAGGTTCTTGCTGGTTCCTTGCTGGTTCTTTCTTGGACCTGCCTTAATGGGCTCTAAAGAGACGACTGATTTTTTAAAGTGAGATCGCAAGACAGGAGTTACTTATTGAAACTACCCATCTTTCCCTACGGCTGCTAAGAAGAACGCTTCCACAGGACCGCGTGGCCTCCCTCACTGGATCATCCTACTGATGAGCGAAGTGCTGAAAAAAAATAAAGAAAAAGCCTTGTATTTCTGCGGAAGAGTAAAACTGGTGACAGGATAATTATTATTAACAAAATACTCTCAGGATATTTTTTTCAGGCTAATAAACTATTTAGAGATAAAGACAATACCTGCCAATGAAGTTTGAAATTAAAATAGCAGCTAAAAGAGACCTGGGTAAAAAGTAGGCTTGCAGATTTAAAATAAAGGTAAAAATTAAAAAAAATTTTTCAAAAGAACCCCAGTCTTGCCTGATCAAGTTGTTGGCAGTGGATAGAGTGTCAGCAGGGAATGCTGAGAACCCAGTTTTGAAAACCCTGAATCACCAGCCTGAGCACAGGCTCGTTTGGCTTGAGCGCAGGCCCACTAGCTTGAGGGTGCGGTCGCTGGCTTGAGCGCAGGCGCACCAGCTCGAGGGTGCGGTCGCTGGCTTGAGCGCAGGCCCACCAGCTTGAGGGTGCGGGCGCTGGCTTGAGCGTGGGATCATAGACATGACCCCATGGTCACTGCTTGATTCCAAAAGTTGCTGGCTTGAAGCCCAAGGTTGCTGGCTTCAGCAAGGGGTCACTGGCTTAGCTGGACCCCCCCCCCCCCCCAGCCAAGCCACATATGAGAAGCAATCAATGAACAACTCAGGTGCCACAGCTATGAGTTGAGGCTTCTAATCACTCTCCCTTCCTGTCTGCCTCTGTCTATTTCTGTCTTTCTCTCACAAAAAAAAAAAAAAAAAAAAAAAAAGGATAAAAGAAGCACGTTCTTTAAACAGCACCACGATATTATTTTACTATCAATGACACTTACCCTCTCCAGGCACAAAACTTTAGAATGAGATTTGCCGATTTACCTCTCCTTCTGTTTTAGCCCATCAAGCCAAGTTTTAAAACATTTATACCACATGTGGGACAGTAATATTTTGATTCATGTTAGAGGTTTTAAGGAACTATTAAAACAGGTACCTCAAATTTATTTTTGAATAAATATTGATTAGTCCAACAAAAATCAGTAACATACAAATTATAGGGAAATGTACTCATTGAGCCTAGATGAACCTTTTAGTAAGGTATGTTGATGGATTATAAATTTTATATAAATTTATTATGTTATATAAAACAAAATATTCAGACTATTCACCATTAGATTGTGCTTCAGTGCCATGGCTCTTTAATGCCATGATCCTTCAGATGAAGCTGACTCTCTAGCAGAAGGCAGTCAGCTAAAAGTCAGTATGTAAAATCAAGATTCTACATTCTATACCTTTTATTTTCCCTGATCATTTACTAAAGTGTTTCTCAAATTTTGGTAGATTTAACCATCAGGTATTTCACCACAGTTGTAACATCTGCTTCAAACTTGTCTGATAACCTTAAAGAATATTCATGTATTGAAGGTTCAGTTTCAAGTTTGTACAATCAATGTATTGGAACCCCAGTATAATATGTATATATTAAAATGTGCATATGTAAATGTATTCATACCTATACAGATATATTTGTGTATATATGTATACATGTACATATGTGTATACATATACATAAATATACAAATGTACATATATATGCAAATATGTTTTTTAAATTTCTAGTAACAAATGTAAAATATCTTACAGTGTACAAAGTTCAGATGAAATTCAAAATTTGACTTTCTTTTGTGAACTCCTATTTTAATTTGTACAGTCTTGTAGCTGCTAAATATGTTCTCTGCATCTACACAATTAAACCTTTATAGATAATTCTTTATCAGTTAAGAATGTGCTCAGCTGGAAATCTCAGAAAGTTGAAAACTTGGCTTACACAAAGCTGTTTCATTATCTCCTTTAGGAAAGTGTCTGCAGGGAGGCGGCTGCTGGACTCAGTGTCAGGCCTGGTTTCCATACAGTCCTCTTGGCTCTTTCCTCAGCCACGGTGCCTCAAGGTTGCAAGATGGCGGTACTACCCAAGGTGACCAACTTGTTTACAATGAAAAGGAGGACAAAAATAAATTGAAGAAAACAATATCGTAAATAAAAGGAACATTTATTAATTGCAACAACAATACGCTATAATATGATAAATGCATAATAAAAACATTTGTAATATTTTATATTGTAATTATGCTTACATGCCCATTAATTTTTAATAATAAATGTAAGAAAAAAGTACTCATTTAGATAATATTACCTAAATGAGAACTTTTCCATTGAATGAATATTTTTTGTTAATGTATCATCTTGTAACAATATATTGGAAATATCTGAACAAGAAATATCCATCATATTGAATTTTATGGCAAGTGCTGTAGCTAGAATATCAACATTCAATCTCGCTTTCTCACTTGTCCAAAAGTCATTAGCAAGTGAAAAAACTCTTTCAACTGCTGCATTAATTCCAGAGCAGCACAATGTAAATTGAACAAGGATAAATAAATTTTCACATGGAATATGTTCATTTTTGAAATGGCTGAATATTTCCACCCATCTTTTATCAATTTTGATGTGTTCATTTTCCCATTGTATTAATTTTTCAGAATTTAAATATACATTCAGTCTTCTAATTTCTTCAAAGAGACAATAATCTATTTTAATGTCTGGTATTTCTTTAGATAAAAACTCAAGACAAGATTCTATATCTGTCCAATATACTTGTGATAAAATAAAAAGAACACCATTGAAAACTGTTATTTCCTGTGATGTTTGTTTTAGACCATTCTTCAATATATTGAAAACATTTCTGGTAAAAATTCTGCATTTCTTTGATAAACTTCTCTATTATGCCTGGATTTGATTTCTCTAAGTCTGACAATTTTCTTTTTATAACTAAAGAAAGAAATTTTTCTTTAAAACAAGATTTATAGTGAAGAATAAAGTCATTCAAAATAAGACTAACTTCCATAGCTAAAATGTGTTCATCTTCAATTTTTAGAATCGTTTTGTGAAAAACAGATACTTGATTATGTACAAAATACATTAATATCTCAGATATTTTATTATTAAAAAATGATTCCAGGATTTTAGGATATTTGTCTAAACCTAAAAAATATGAATGAAGAGGCTCAAATAACTGTAACACACACTCTATAGCAGGTGTTAGAACAAGCCATCTAACTTTTGAATATTCTAAAAGTTTTTGTATTCAACATTTGCTTCTTCACAAAATTGTTCTAAAGTAGCAACACGAATGGTAGAATGACTAAAATGCAAATAAATTGTAGTTATTATTACTTCTACATCAATTGGCATGGCACATGACACTGTGTTGACTGCATTTGACAAAATATATGCATTACAACCTATTCCTAGTATTTTCTTTTGGAGTAACTTGTAATTTTACATACACATTATTCACCCCTTTGTGTCTTCGCCCACCAATATTTGTATTTGTATTATCAGCATTAGTGCCACAAGTTTGGATTTTAAATTGTTTTTATTTATTACTCTGTATAGATGGTTTGACAAATTTCAAAAGTTTCGCCCTCAATGGATTCTAAATTTAAAAGTTTTTACATGAATGCCTTTGGTAACATTAAAATATCTTATTATTATTGGATACAATTTAATTTCATTATGATTTGATGCATCAGATAAAGTCATTACAAATGCTACGGTTTCCAAGTCTTCTGTAAGTATTTTGTCACAGTAATTTTTAAATACTGATTTCAAAATAGCCTCACATTTTGTCCTGGCACATGAAAATTTTGCATTGTGAAACTTTTCAATAATTTAGTTGTACAATCCATACTATGCAAACTTTGATTGTGAATTACTGTGTGCAATGCAAATATTCCCTCCATTGCAGTCAACTGTTTTTCATCTTCAGAAAAGTTTGAAGTTTTAAAAAAACTTGTTACTTTATAACTGGAAGCTGATGCATCTAATGATTGCTTATGTTTGTTGGTGGTCAAGTGTTTTGTTATCGCTGCTCTGCCCCCAACTGCAATACAAAATTCTCCACTGCAAATATTGCAGAAAACAATGGTATCTTTCTTTGATATGAGGAATGGAAATTCCTTTTTCAATTTATCGTTGAAATGGTATTTTCTCTCTTTTTACTTTTTCATCTCTTAAATAAAATTGAAAATTAAAAATAAAATATAGAGCTACATGAACGATGCAAGCACATTAGGAACTGAAAATGTTACATCATGGCAGGAGAATTTTCTGGAAGCTAAAATAACAAAACTAGGTATCAAACAAAACCACTAATTTGGAGTGATATTTGGGTGTGTTTGTCATTTTCTAATTAAAAAACATCTGTTTTATGCAACTATTTAATAAAAATGCATTATTAATAGATATGGTTTGATGTTAGATTTTCACTTTAAAACTCAAATTTCGGGAAAATACTTGTAAATAAAATTATACGTATTTGGAAATTATTAAATAGATAATGAATTAATAAAATGTGAATTATGCTTACCTACGATTAAATGTTCACTGAGAAAGAAATAATCGTGAGTCTACAATGTCGTATGTGCCGTGTTGTGTTTCAGTAAGAAGTACACAAAGTCATTTGCATGCTCGGTATATCACGCTCTCTCTCAAGGTCTCCCGTGAGGAGCACATGTGTCTCATAATTGCATCTCACCTCATTGTTCTGATCCTTGATGAATCATCATGTCAAATACAAATATGTCACATCACATGCAATGGATTGACTCTGCATTGATCAAATACGGACATTTACAGATTAGTCTTCCAAAATCAAAAAGGAGGACATGTAGGAGGACACTTTTTGAGGGAGGACGGAACTTACAAAAGAAGAACTGTCCTCCCTAAAGGAGAACGATTGGTCACCTTAGTGGTACACATCTAGACATAAAGAAAGCAGAAGCTTTTCCGGAATCCATATTAACCTTCTCCCTATGTCTCACTGGATAGAGCTGTGTCACATGCCTAGTGTCAAGGAAACCAGAAACATCATGAGATGAATATATTGCCAATCCTATCAAAATTGGTACTCTTTTTTAGGAGGAAAAAGGAAAAAGATGGCTGTTGGAGAGTCAGGTATGAGTGCCTGGCAGAGATGCCTTTGGAAACAAACTTTTTTCTAATTAACAGTCATATTAAAATTAGTGGAGTCCCATATCTGGGTACAGGGGATTGACGAGGACATGAGAATGGAGATCCTAGAGGGCCTCTTCTCACTTCTGTCACTATCTTAAAGTATTGTGGCTTTTCTGTTTGTTCAAAGGAATTTACTCTAAATCCCTTCTATAATCCATGATGAAATAAAAAACTAGAAAGGATAAGTCAGTTATCTAAGATCACAAAGTTAGTGGCAGATCTAACACAAAACCACAAATTTCCTGATTTAGTCCAATGATTTTACTGAGTATCACAATACCTCTTTTCATTTGCTGCTGTTTATTGCATAATTTGTCTCAAGTGGGCATTTGAAACTGTGGCTGTACTGACTGAGTCCTCTCTCTTCATTTTACTTGTCCTCTACATTGAGAAGTCTATATTCTTCAAGTGGAACACCCAAAATTAGTACTTCCAAGCCTTCCTTAAAAATTGTTATAGAAACGTGAATATTGGTCAATACGTTTTATATCTAATGCCATATACCTTTGCTGTGATTAATGAAATATTTGGACTTGATATGATTTTAAATTCCATTTATGATTTTTATTTATCAAGCTCCACTTTGTAATTTTTATCTATTCTTATGTAGATTTATTGCTTTTTTTTGTATTGAGAGGTAAATATTCTGTTTCTATTCTTCAATAGTATTCATAAGTTTTTTAACAAGCACACTTGACCTATTTGTTTTAATTTTCAATCACTACACTCTTCTATCATCAATGTATTATTTTACTTCTTTATTTTTGCCCTCTAAATTTAGGCAATATACTTTTGCTCAGTATTTATTTATATTTACCCACATATTTAGCAAATTCTTTGATTACCATATTTTGCCCTTCTCCTTCCTTGTAGATCAATGTTCTTCTTACTTTAGTATGTCCTTTGTGAGTTTTTTCAGTAAAGAATCTGAAGATGATAAACTCTATCAGAAAATCTCTTTATCATATTCTTAATCTTTCGCTATAGTTGATCTGAATATAAAATTGCTAAATTGACAGTTGTTTTCCATGTCCTACTGGCTTTATTTTTATTGATGAAAAGTCCACTTCAGCCTATGTGTTGTTCTTAAGTAATCTGAATTTTCTTTCTAGTTGTCTTTAATATATATATTATTAAAGACAGGGAGAACATCTCCAGGTTATTTTGACATTTGATTATGCTGCATTCCCATCACCCAAAGTCCAATTGTCTTCCGTCAACTTCTAACTGGTTTTCTTTGTGCTCCTCCCCTCCCCCAGTCCTTTCACTCTCCTCCCCCCTACCCCGTAACCACCACACTCTTGTCCATGTCTCTGAGTCTCATTTTTATGTCTCACTATGTATGGAATCATATGGTTCTTAGTTCTTTCTGATTTACTTATTTTACTCAGTATAATGTTATCAAGGTCCATCCATGTTGTTGTAAATCAGGGGTCCCCAAACTACGACCTGCGGGCCACATGCGGCCCCCTGAGGCCATTTATCCGCCCCCGCTGCACTTCCGGAAGGGGCACCTCTTTCATTGGTGGTCAGTGAGAGAGCACAGGATGCATCCTGTGTGCTGTATGTGGTGGCGCCACAAAGCACAGCGATGCGGGACGTGGGACGCATGCATCAGGGCTCCGGAAGTGCGTCATATCACTTGTTACGGCTAGCATTGACAAATATGGAACCAGACACTGACCATCTCATTAGCCAAAAGCAGGCCCATAATTCCCATTGAAATACTGGTCAGTTTGTTGATTTAAATTTACCTGTTCTTTATTTTAAATATTGTATTTGTTCCTGTTTTGTTTTTTTACTTTAAAATAAGATATGTGCAGTGTGCTTAGGGATTTGTTCATAGTTTTTTTATAGTCCGGCCCTCCAACAGTCTGAGGGACAGTGAACTGGCCCCCTGTGTAAAAAGTTTGGGGACCCCTGTTGTAAATGATCCGCTGTCATCATTTCTTATGGCTGAGTAGTATTCCATAGTATATATGTACCAAAGCTTTTTTTTTCTTCCTGAAGTTGGAAACAGGGAGGCAGTCAGACAGACTCCGGCATGCACCCGACCGGGATCCACCTGGCACGCCCACCAGGAGGCAATGCTCTCCCCTTCTGGGGCATTGATCTGTTGCAACCAGAGCCATTCTAGTGCCTGAGGCAGAGGCCACAGAGCCATCCTCAGCGCCCAGGCCAACTTTGCTCCAATGTAGCCTCGGCTGCAAGAGGGGAGAGAGACAGAGAGGAAGGAGAGGGGGAGGAGTGGAGAAACAGATGGGTGCTTCTCCTGTGTGCCCTGGCTGGGAATTGAACCCAGGTCTCCTGCTCACCAGGCCGACGCTCTACCATTGAGCCAACCGGCCAGGGCCTGTACCAAAGCTTTTTAATCCACTCGTCCACTGACGGACACTTGGGCTGTCTCTAGATCTTTGCTATTATGAACAATGCTGCCATAAACATGGGGGTGGATTTCTTCTTTTCAAACAGTGCTATGGTGTTCTTGTGGTATATTTCTAAAAGTGGGATAGCTGGGTCAAAAGGCAGTTTGATTTTTATTTTTTGAGAAATCTTCATGCTGTTTTCCACAGTGGCTGCACCCGTCTGCATTCCCACCAGCAGTGCAGGAGGGTTCCCTTTTCTCCACATCCTCGCCAGCCCTTACTCTGTGTTGTTTAGGTGATGAGCGCCATTCTGACTGATGTGAAGTGATATCTCATTGTGGTTTTAATTTGCATTTCTCTAATGATTAGTGATGTTGAGCATTTTTTCATATGCCTATTGGCCATCTGTATGTCCTCTTTAGAGAAGTGTCTATTCATTTCTTTTGCCCATTTTTTGATTGGATTGTTTGTTTTTCTGGTATTGAGTTTTACAAGTTCTTTATAAATTTTGGTTATTAACCCCTTATCAGTCGTATTGTCAAATATGTTCTCCCATTGTGTAGTTTTTTTTTAAATTCTGCTCTTACTGTCTTAGCTGCGCAAAAGCTTTTTAGTTTGATATAGTCCCATTTGTTTATCATGTCTGTTATTTCACTTGCCGGTGGAGATAAATCGGCAAATATATTGTTGCGAGAGATGTCAGAGAGCTTACTGCCTATGTTTTCTTCTGAGATGCTTATGTTTTTACGGCTTACATTTCAGTCTTTTATCCATTTTGAGTTTATTTTTGTGAGTGGTGTAAGTTGCTAATCTAGTTTCATTTTTTTGCAGGTAGCTGTCCAATTTTCCCAACACCATTTATTGAAGAGGCTGTCTTTACTCCATTGTATGCTCTCTTACCTCCTTTGTCAAATATCAGTTGTCCATAAAGGTGTGGGTTTTTTTGTTTTGTTTTGTATTTTTCTGAAGCTAGAAATGGGGAGAGACAGTCAGACAGACTCCCGCATCCACCCGGCACGCCCACCAGGGGGCGATGCTCTGCCCACCAGGGGGCAATGCTCTGCCCCTCCGGGGCATCGCTCTGCTGTGACCAGAGCCACCCCAGTGCCCAGGGCAGAGGACAAGGAGCCATCCCCAGTGCCCGGGCCATCCTCGCTCCAATGGCGCCTTGGCTGTGGGAGGGGAAGAGAGAGACAGAGAGGAAGGAGAGGGGGAGGGGCGGAGAAGCAGATGGGAGGCTCTCCTGTGTGCCCTGGCCGGGAATCAAACCCGGGACTTCCGCACGCCAGGCCGATGCTCCACCACTGAGCCAACCGGCCAGGGCAGGTGTGGGTTTATTTCTGGGTTCTCTGTTCTGTTCCATTGATCTTTGTGCCTGTTCTTATGCCAGTACCAGGCTGTTTTGAGTACAATGGCCTTGTAGTATAACTTGATATCAGGAAGTGTGATACCTCCCTCTTTATTCTTCTTTTTCAAGATTGCTGAGGCTATTCGTGTTCTCTTTGGTTCCATATAAATTTTTGGACTATGTATTCTATATCTTTGAAGTAAATCATTGGTATTTTAATCAGTATTGCATTGAATTTATAAATTGCTTTGGGTAATATAGACATTTTAATGGTGTTTATCCTTTCTAACCATGAGCACGGTATATCCTTCCACTTGTTTGTATCTTGTATCTTCCTTGATTTCTTTTATCAATGTTTTATAATTTTCCGAGTAAAAGTCTTTAATCTCCCTGGTTAAATTTATTTCTAGGTACTTTATTTTTTTTGTTGCAATTGTGAAGAGGATTGCTTCCTTAATTTCTCTTTCTCACAGTTCATTGTTAGTGTGTAAAAATGCTATCATTTCTGAGTATTAATTTTATATCCTGCCACCTTGCTGAATTCATTTATCAGGTCAAGTAGTTTTTTGACTGAGACTTTAGGGTTTTCTATATACAATATCATATCATTTGCAAATAATTATAGTTTTACTTCTTCTTTTCCAATTTGGATGCCTTCTTTTTCTTCTTCTTGTCTGATTGCTGTGGCTAGGACTTCCAGCACTATGTTGAATAAGAGTGGTGAAAGGGGGCACCCCTGCTTTGTTCCTGATTTTAAGGGGATTGCTTTTAATTGTTGTCCATTAAGTATGCTGTTGGCCGTGGGTTTGTCATAGATGACCTTTATCATGTTGAGGTATGTTCCCTGTATTCCCACTTTGCTGAGAGTTTTGATCATGAATGGGTGCTGGATTTTATCAAATGCCTTTTTTGCATCTATTGAAATTATCATGTAGTTTTTCTCCTTTCTTTTGTTTATGTAATGAATCACATTGATTGATTTGTGAATATTGTATCAGCCTTGCCTCCTAAGAACAAATCCCCCTTGATCATGATGTATGATTTTTTTCATATATTGCTGGATCCGGTTTGCTAATATTTTGTTGAAGATTTTGGCATCTAAATTCATCAGGGATATTGGCCTATAATTTTCTTTCCTTCTGTTGTCTTTGCCTGGTTTTGGAATCAGAAATATGCTCACCTCATAAAAGGAGCTTGGAAGTCATCCTTCCTCTTGAATTTTTTGAAATAGCTTGAGAAGGATAGGAGCAGGTTCTTCTTTGAATATTTGGTAGAATTTACTTGTGAAGCCATCAGGCCCAGGACTTTTCTTTTTTGGGAGTTTTTTTTAATAACTGTTTTGATCTCATTTGTTGTAATTGGCCTGTTTAGGTTTTCTGATTTTCGAGATAAATTTTTGGAAGATTATATGCTTCAAGGAATTTGTCCATTTCATCTAGGTTGTCTAGTTTTTTGGCATACAGTTCTTCTTGGCATACAGTGTTTTCTTACAATATTTTGTATTTGTGTTGTGTTAGTTGTTATTTCTCCACTCTCATTTCTAATTTTATTTATTTGAGTTTCCTCTCTTTTTTTCTTGGTGAGTCTGGTTAAAGGTTCATCGATCTTTTTTTTTTTTTGCATTTCACTGAAGCTGGAAACGAAGAGGCAGTCAGACAGACTCCCGCATGCACCTGACCAGGATGCACCTGGCACGCCCACCAGGGGGCGATGTTCTGTTCATCCGGGGCGTCGCTCTGTCGCAACCAGAGCCATTCTAGCGCCTGGGGCAGAGGCCAAGGAGCCATCACCACTGCCCGGGCCATCTTTTGCTCCAATGGAGCCTCGGCTGCAGGAGGGGAAGAGAGAGACAGAGAGGAAGGAGAGGGGGAGGGGTGGAGAAGCAGATGGGTGGCTCTCCTGTGTGCCCTGGCCGGGAATCAAACCTGGGACTTCCGCATGCCAGGCCGATGCTCTACCACTGAGCCAACCGGCCAGGACCAGGTTCATCGATCTTGTTTACCTTTTCAAAGAACCAGCTCCTGGTTTCACTGATCCTCTGTATTGTTTCTTTAGCCTCTATGTCATTTATTTCCACTCTGATTTTTATTATTTCCTTCCTTCTACTACCTCTGGGCTTATTTGCTGTTCTTTTTCTAGTTCTTTTACATGCAGGTTCAAGTTGTTTATTTGAGCTTTTTCTAGCTTCTTAAGGTATGCCTGTAATGCTATGAAGTTCCCTCTCAGGACTGCTTTTGCTGAGTCCCATAAATTTTGAGTTGATGTAGGCTCATTATCATTTGTTTCTAGGAATTTTTTTATTTCTTCTTTGATCTCATTGTTAACCCATTTGTTATTTAATAACATGCTATCTCGTTTCCAAGTGTTTGACTATTTTTCAGTTTTTCTGATGTGGTTGATTTCTAGTTTCATGTCATTGTGATCAGAGAAACTGCTTGATATAATTTCAATCTTCTTAAATTTGTTGAGACTGTTTTTGTGCCCTAACATGTGGTCTATCCTAAAAAGTGTACCATGAGCACTTGAAAGGATGTATATTCTGCTGCTTTAGGGCGAAAGGTTCTGAAGATATCTATTAAATCCAGTTGATCTAGTGTGTCCTTTAAATCTGCTGTTTCTTTGTTAATTTTCTTTCTTGAGGATCTATCTAGTGATCTTAGTGGGGTATTGAAATCCCCTACTATTATAGTATTGTTGATCTTGCCCTTTAAATCCATCAAAGTCTGCTTTATATATTTAGGTGTTCCTATATTAGGTGTGTAGTTATTTATAATGGTTATATCTCCCTGTTGGATTGCTCCCTGTATCATTATGTAGTGACCTTCTTTATCTCTTACTATAGTCTTTGTTTTAAAGTCCCTTTTGTCTGATATAAGTATTGCTACCCCAGCTTTTTTTTCATTTCCATTTGCATTAAATATTTTTTTCCATCCTTTTACCTTCAGTCTATGTGCATCTTTTGTTTTAAGGTGTGTCTCTTGTAGACAGCATATGTATGGGTCCTGTTTTCTTATCCACGCAGCTACCCTATGTCTTTTGATCAGATCATTTAATCCATTTACATTTAAGGTTATTATTGATATATAGTTGTTTATTGGCTTTTTATTCTTTAAAACTGTATTCCTCTTATTGCTATATATTTTTTTCCCTTTTAATATGTTTACAACAGGCCCCTTATCATTTCTTGCAGCATTGGTTTGGTTGTAGTGAATTCCTTGAGTTTTTTTTGGTCTGGAAAGCTTTTTATTTCTTCTTCAATTTTAAACGATAGCCTTGTTGGATAAAGTAGTCTTGGTTGTAGGCTCTTGTCTGCATTACTTTGAATATTTCTTGCCATTCCCTTCTGGCCTCAAGTGTTTCTGTTGAGAAGTTGGAAGTCATCCTTATGAGGGTTCCTTTGTAGGTGATAGCCTTTTTTCTTTAGCAGCTTTTAATATTTTCTCTTTATCACTGAGCTTTGGTATTTTAATTATGATATGTCTTGGGGTAGATTTCTTTGAGTTTCTCTTTAATGGAGTTCCCTTTGCTTCTTGAACTTGTGAGACATTTTCCTGCCTTAATTGAGGGAAGTTTTCAGCTATGATTTGATTGAACAAAGTTTCTATCCCTTGTTCTTTCTCTTCTTCTTCAGGAATCCCTATGATGCGGATGTTATTTCTCTTCATGTTGTCACAGAGCTCTCTTAGAGTTTCCTCAGACTTTTTGAGTCTCTTTTCTTTTTTCTGCTCTGCTTTCGTGCTTTCATTTAACTTGTCCTCTAACTTGCTGATTCGATTTCAGCTTTATCCATCCTGCTTTTAATTCCTTCCATTGTGTTCTTCATTTCTGATATTGTATTTGTCATTTCTGACTGATTCTTTTTTATTATTTCAATGTCCTTTTTTATATTTGCTATGTCTTTATTTAGGTGTTTGTAATGACCATCTATTGTTGTTCTAAGATCTTTAAGCATCCTAACAATCATTATTTTATACTCTGAATCTGGTAATTTTGTTATATCTGACTCATTCAGGTCCTTTTTTGGGGATTTCTCTTGATTCATTTGTGTTGCATTTCTCTGCCTTCTCATTTTGTCTGTGTAAAAGAAGGTTTCCAATGGGTGTGGCCTCTGTGTTCCCTAGGTATTATCTGTCTGCAGGCCCACCACCCCCTTTGCTGCTGCTGCCTAGGGTGTTCGGGTATGGGTATTGCTGGTGCCAGCCCACTGGGACTGTTGCTGTGGTTTACACCTCTCCTTCATGGGAGGGGCTGTGATCAGATGCTCGGGTGTAGAAGCCTCGGTGGCCTTGGCCTTCACCCCACCCCTGCTGGTGGGGTTATGCAGCGTGGCCTGGGCCACAAGCTTTGTCCCTGAGGGCAGGAGTGAGCACCTTTGCTCAGCTGTGGGTCTCCACCTGATTCCAGGCTTTCACCCCTACCTTGCAGGAGGAGCCTGCTCGTGGAATGGCTGCAAGCCTTGGCTCCACAGGCCGGGCGGGACTGCGTGCCCTTGCTCAGTAGCAGGACTCCGCCTGTTCTGGGCTTGTTGCTACACCCCCATGGGAGGAACCGGCTCCCAATTCAGGCCACAGGCCTTGGTTTCGCAGGCGGGGCAAGGCTGTGCTCCTGCGCCCTTGCTCAAGGGCAGGTCTCCGCCCCTTCTGGGGCTCCTGCCCTTTCCCTGCAGGCTGGTTTGCAGGCAGCCTGCTGCTGGGCTTGACCACTTTCACACTTCCCCTCCTCCCCAATTGGACAAGACTGAGCTCACACCTGGGCCTCAGTGGTGGCCAGCTGGCTTCCGCCCTTGCCGACAGAACTGTGCTTCCATGTCCTGCAGCCACCCGCCCTCGGGCGAGCCCTCAGCATATGGGTGGTGGCGCTGCAGCTCAGACCCTAACACTCACTACTGAAACCCCCAAAGCTCCCTCCTTCTAAGCGACTCTGCTCTGAGTGCTGCGGGAAAGCTTGTTTGGCTGGTGTCCTGCTTTCCTTTGCTGGTATTGCTATTTCCAGGGGAAATATTCACTTCAGATTTGAGGAGTGACTCAGCCCAGGGGTTAGGGTGGCTGTCTCTGAAAGTGTTTCTCCCTGTGCCTTCTAGATTACACTCTCTTCCTACTCCGGACCTCTCCTCTCTTCCCATCCCCTGTATCTCCGGGTGAGTGGTTGTGAGAGAGGTTTTCTGTGTGGTCCCTTTAAGAAGAATCCTGGGTCTGAGAAATCAGTCTCTTTCTCACAAACAGTATCTTGACTTGTTTCTAGCTAAATACTGTCCATATGCCTCTTCTAGGCTCTGGGGCTGCAGGCTGGGGCTTTGTTCCTGGGGCTCAGGACCCTCCCCTCTCTGCTAAACTCACTTCCCGCCACACGAGTCTCTCCCGGCTGCTGTTTGCTCTGGGGAGCTGGGCAGCCCTCTCCGCGTTTTCGCTTTTTCTACCAGTCTCCGTGTGGCTTCTTCAGTGTTCCTTGGTTGAAGAGTCCTCTTAGTTAGTCCAAAGTTGGTTTTTCCAGGTGATGGTTCCTAAAATTAAGTTGTAATCCACTTTGGTTCTGGGAGGTGCAAGTTGGTACATCTGCCTACTCCATTGCCATCTTGTCTCCTATATATTATATATTTTTAATTAGTGTTATTTATTTTTGCTAAAATAAATATTGAGGATAATCATTTTAATGAACACATTTATCATTTTTGTAAGTTTTATTTGGTTGTTTTTCAAACTTGCCTTTTTTTGTTATGTTCTGTTCCTTTATTTTTATATCTATTTCTTTTATTTTATTATTCTAAACATTATTTTATAGAGTCAGATTCTTTTATTATATTAAAGTATTAATGGTACTAATCTTTCTATTCTGTATCTCTTTATTCTCCCTTATGGAAAATCATTTTCTTTTGTATCTTGTCATTTTTATGAGCTTTTCTTCATCTTAAAACTCTTGAGTACCACAGGCTGTGTCAGTATTCCTAAACATAGGTTCAGAGTTTGTATCTGTCAAGTTTGTTTTTTGTATATGTGTGTGCATTAGATTTTTTATTTGAGATTTTCAAATAACCCAGGTAGTATGAATGCACACTCTACACTTGCATAAGGTGCATCTTTGGGGGTCCTATATTTGCTGAGAATTTTTTCTTCCTTTGTAGCAAGCAGAAACAAACGTCCTTGTTGCTTTCTTATGCCAATATTTCCCATGGTCACTATGGTATCAGTCATGTCCTGCTGTTCTGACCACAGGTTTCTTTTTTATTTCTGAAGCAAAGAATTTGTTTTCCAAACTATATATTATATTTTTGTTTTATTACATCCAGCATTTTCAAAAGTTAGCAGAGAAAGAGTTGTTTCATTACTTCAGCTTGCCATGTTGCTAGAAACACAAGTCCCATTAATGTAATTATTATTTATTAATTTTATTAAAATACTACATATTAAAAGATTGCTGCCATTCTTATTATTCTTATCATTTCTCTGCCATTTTAAAAACAGAATTATTTGGCTGCTGAAATCGAACCTTTGACTAACCTGAGTTGCAACTTTTCCATAAATTGACAGAGGGAAGAAAATAAAAAAGATTAAAGAAAGTAAATTTTCAGGAATGGAGAAAATAGTATGATGGTATTCCAAAGAACACAAATAAAGAAGTTATGGGTCATTGAGAAGAAAAAGGAGGTAGGGGTTTGGGGATGGAGAAGGCATAAAACATTTGGGTGATGAAGAGAAGGAAAGGAACAAATATCATTTATACCTTTTGGGGACAGACTAGTGGGCACTTTTATGAATATCTCGTATGTTGCATCAACACATACATAGACTATGAATAATTATTTCATTTGGTAAATCAATTAAGTCATAGAAAAATAACTCATTCAAGATCTGTAGGGTTAAGACTCTAAGACTCACCACAATTTAAATAGTGTGTGCAGAGAGAAAATTCATGCCCAAATCTAAGTGTTTTTACCAAAAACGGGGACAGGTTAGAAAAAGTCACTCTCCACCCTCTGTGTAGAATGCAGGATAGATACCCCCGCTTTTTCCTTCTTTTCTCTGCCAGCTAATTACATCTGTGATTAGTATAGGACAAAGGAAAATGTATAGAAGAGGAGCCTGACAAGGTTGAGGAGGAAATGGCTGGGTGAAAGGAGGAGGACTCATTTATGTGCTCTTTGTCCTCTGGAAATGTAAGAGGCCTCCTAGGAGGAGAAACTCAGCGTCTGCAGGGACAGCTTGGGCCCTGAAGAAAGCATCGCCCAGAGGTGAACAGGAACAGAAGAGCATTTTCAGACCTCTCTACCTCAGCAAGCAAAAAAAAAAAAAGGCCGTAAAAGGTCTTCAATTCTTCCTCCTCTCCATTCACACTATTATAACTGGCCTGTCCAGTATCTTTTAAAAGGGGCCTCCTTCGAGAGCAGTGAATGAACCAGCCGGTGTTTCGGAAGCATTTATAGTTCACAGGATCACGTCATTCATGATTAAGACCACAATTTCAATAAGGTTTGCTGAGTGATCCACCCCTACCCACCCCCCCCAATCAAAATGGTGTTATAAGATAATTCATTTAATACTGTTTCCTCACTGATGACACTGCATATCCTATCTTCACATTGCTTAGTAAGGAACTAAAGTCATGGCAGATGCATGGTGTGGTAAACTCACTTTGTCATTAAAGCTAAAAAATTCAGATAATCTTTTTTTAAAAAAAAATTTTTTTTTAATTCTTAGTAATTTTTTAAAATTGCCATTCCCATTTTGTATTTTTTTTTTTCAGATAGGGAAATAAAGGTAATTTTTACTTTCCAAATTCTAGTTTAGTGTTCTCCCAGCATCGTTCTTGTTAAACCCATCGTTTAAAATTGTCTGTTCTAACTATATACAAGTTTGGAGTTTTCGATCAAGAATGACTGTTCAGTCAGAGGGAAGGGGGATGAGGGGATGGTATCAGAGAAGGTGAAGGGATTAGTGAAACTATATATACATAACACAGAGATATAGATAACAGGCTAGCAGATTCCAGAGGGAAGGAGAAAGGGAGTTAGGGGACGGGGCAAAGGGAGTATAAAAAGGGACACAGGGTGAGGGAGTTATAGTCAGTGGGACACTTGAATCCATGTAAACACAATAAATTAAAAATTAATAAAAATTAAAAGAAAAAAGAAGGCTCCTTTTGGCTCTCTGTTAGGTGCATGTATAGCCTGCTAAATATTTTAGAACTCAGTTGGACCTCCCCCTACAAATCTTAAATTGCTCACGCCTTTGAAGTTCCTTTCTCTTAAAATTACCATAGGTTAAAAATTAAGCCCCTACAGAGAAGGGCACCTGTATTGGCTCACCCTATTATGCAGCTGTACTGAAATGCTTTACAGCTATCTACATTAGCATAATTAAATCCACATCAGTTAAAAACCTCAATCACCTCTCTCCCCTTCACATGTAGATGATGACATTTGTCTAAGGTGGGAAGTAACAAAGGGATTTTGAACAGTCGGAGATCTGGCTGAAAAGAAGGGTCATAGGATTGGTCTGTTGTCCGGGGTTCACCTTAGGATGGGAGCAGTGGTCAATGAGAGCGATTTGGCCGAAGCAGGGTTACTTTGCATTTCAATGCTCCGGTGGGCAGGGCCGCCATTACAGATGTGCATGAACAACAGGCCCCTGTTGCTCTGTAGCCTCCAGTAATGAGGGTAAACAAAGCACCAGTATGACTTTGGGGATGTTGGCTGCCTTCAAACTGGGGAGGCCTGGTGACCTCAGGTTAGAGACAAGCCTACACCCTGTGATGCAGGCAAAGAAAATTCCTGGAGATGAAAACTGACTTGAGGTCCAGGGGTTAATTTCTGGAACAGACAAATTTGCATACAAATGAAAAATGATGGGATTTCTGTTCTCCTAAATTTTCAATGTCATCAGCATCAAACAGCAGCCCGAGCTCCCTTGCCGTTTGAAGAATATTCATTACTTTCTAGGAAGGGGCACCTTGTTTGGTGTTCAACTCAATGCAGGTCAATGACTTAATTTGTGAAACATCATATGGAGGGTGAATTTTCTGTGCGTTTTGCAATTCTTCCCAATATGGCTTGAATGATATTTATTTTTATAATCACAAACTTTTCTGAATAAACACTGAGCAGCATATGGTTGATTACTTTGAGCATTTACCTTTTTCACCCTAGCGACTTGCTTTATTCCATTTTTTTTTTCTTTTAGAATATTGCACAAGGTGACAACTTGGTCTGTGTTAAATTGCTAGATATGAGAGACAGGACATGACAATAGTTATTTCTCAAAAACACATGATATTTGATATTTCTTCATCCTTGTCCTGACTTTTAGTAATTTTCCTTTCTCTTTTTCTTCTTCTTTTTGTTTTTTTTTTTAAGTGACAGGAGGGGAGCGAGTGAGACAGATTCCCACATGCACCCTGACTGGGATCTACCCGGCAACCCCCGTCTGGGGCAACACTAGAACCAATTGAGCCACTGGCTGAGGGAGGCGGAAAGGGGGCTGGTGGGGAAGCAGGTGGTCACTTCTCCTGTGTCCTGACAGGGAATCGAACCTGGGATGTTCATACACCAGGTGGACACTTTATCCACTGAGCCATTGGCCAGGACCAATTAGCATTTTTCATATTTAAATATTTTATTTTTATTTTTTAAAAGTATTTTTAGGTTTGTACAGAGAGTTCCCATTTACTGCCTGCCCCACACAGGCACAGCCTCCTCCATGATCAGCATTCCCAGCCAGAGCGGTACGTTTGTTACAACTGATAAATCTGCATTGACACATCATAATTACCCAGAGTCCACACTTTACGTCAGAGTTCACTCTCGGTGGTGTGTGTTCCATAGTTTTGGTTAAATGTATACACACATGTCCATCATTATAATATCAAACAGCATTATAATGTTGTATAGTAAGGTGACCTGTTGTCTTCCTTTAGGGAGGACAGTCCTTCTTTTGTAAGTTCCATTCTCCCTCGAAAAGTGTCCTTCTACATGTCCTCCTTTTTTATATTAGAAGACTAATCTGTATATGTCTGTATTCGATCAATGCAGAGTCGATCCATTGCATGGGATGTGACATATTTGTATCTAAATGAGTACTTTTTTCTTACAATTATTATTAAAAATTAACAGGCATATAAGCATAATTACAATATAAAATATTATAAATGTTTTATATGCATTTATCATATTATTGTATATTATTGTTGCAATGAATAAAATGTTTCTTTTATTTACAATATTGTTTACTTCAATTTATTTTTATCCTCCTTTTCATTGTAAAAAAGTTGGTCACCTTACGTATAGTCCTTTTCACTCTCCAAAGCCTCTGAGCTCCTCTTAGTCACCCGTCCCTCCTACCCACAACCCTTGGAAACCACTCTTTACTGTGTCTATAGTTTTGCCTAATCCAGAATGTCAAGTAGTTGAAATCATACAGTAGCTAGCCTTTTCTGACCTGCTTCTTCTACTGAGCTATACATCTGAAGTTTCCTCCGGGTCTTTTCATGGCTTGAGAGTGCGTTTATTTTTAGTGTTGAATAATAGTCTATTACCTGGATGTACCACAGTGTATTTATCCACTCAGAACTAAAGGATGTTTTTGTAGCTTCCATTTATGCTTTTTTGATGACACATTTTATCCCTGCTCATTTTTATATCAGAAAAGTACATTTATGAGGAAAGAAGTCCCAGGCCCCGTAAATGACTGCCAGTTAGTGTGTTGGTGCATGTACTTTCTCACTCCTTTCCCATGACTTGCTCTTTTGAAACTGTCAGTGCAGGAGGCTGGAGTCCTGCCTGGAGCCTGGAGCCTGGAGCCTGGAGCCTGGAGCCTGGAGCCTGGAGCCCGGAGCAGAGCCCTCCTGACTGTCGAAGGCTGCTCCCAGGGAACCCTGCCAGCGGCACCTTGTTAGAGAGTCCCTCTCCCTTCCCCACTCTTCTACTTCCTGAAGCCCTTACGTTCTGAAGTCTTCCTTTTTCTAAAATATAAATCACTGTAGATGTTGCTCTTAGATGCTAACCTAATGACAAAACACATTGAAATTCTTATTTAAATTTAGGACAATATTGAAATGGTTTCATTTGTGCAATGAAACACTATTCCCCTCAGTTCTTCAAGGCTTCGTACTGCAGATGCCTGAGCAGGCACGCCTTACCCTGCAGGCCCTCCCGGTTTGCCTGTAGCTTCTGTGGAAAATAGTTCAGGATACTTTTTATTGGGGTCGTCAACTGCTCTTCAGCACTTAACTTCTCCATCATGGGTGAGATGCCTCCTTGGCAGTTTATTGTCATTATTTCTTTTTTTCCCCCTTTTTCTGAAATACTGATGAGAAAAGAATCATGCATGAACTTTAGAAATTTTATAAAAGAAGAAGGTCCAACTTTTAGGATATAAAATGATCAAGAAATCTCTTAAAGAGGCCCTGGCTGGTGGTTCAATGGATAAAGCATAGGCCCAGTGTATGGATGTTCCTGAGTTTGATTCCCAGTCAGGGCAAATAGGAGAAGTGACCATCTGCTTCTCCTTTTCTCCCTCCCTGCTTTCTCTCTCTTTTCCCCTTCTGCAACCAGTGGCTCGATTGGTTTGAGTGTGGCATCAGGGGCTGAGGATAGCTCTGTTGGAGCATGGTTGTCAGCCTCAGGTGCTAAAAATAGCTCAGTACTTGAGCACCATCCCCAGACTAGGTTGCTGGGTGAATCCTTGTCAGGGTGTATGTGGGAGTCTGTCTCACTATCTCCCCTCCTCTCACATATAGATAGATAAATACCTATCTATAGATAGATAGATAGATAGATAGATAGATAGATAGATAGATATAGATATATATCTTAAAGAAACAGCATTAAGAGCCCTGGCCGGATATACCTCTTGGTTAGAGCGGCATCAGAATACACGAAGATTTCTGGTTGGATTTCGGTCAGGGCACATAAAGAAACAGATTAATGTTTACGTCTGTCTCCTCTCTCTCTCAAATCAATAAATAAATTAAAATATAAATAGCATAAAGGCAGCTGAATTGCTATGATATATAAACCACAAAGCACGCATGGGAAGCAAAGGGATCTGCTTTAACCTGGAACTTCACATGTATGTATAGTCTGGTCACATGTATCTCTGGGGCAATAAGTACCCTAACATGTGTGAGTTGATCAGAAATACCTTTATTTTTTTCATAATTTGTTATATTTATCATAATTATGATTTACCAAAGGGGAATTCTGAGGCAATAAATAAAATATCTCAAAATCCACAGATGTCCTGTTTAGACAAGGTTTATGTTGTCTGCTTTCACCGAACCTCATGTAGCAGCTATCACAAAGACATAATTAGAAAATGTGTACAATCTTTAGCTCTGGATACTGTGTGATGGAATTGTTTGCTGAGTAACTGAAGCTTGTCTGCATCCCAGTGTGTAGTGAAAGACGAACTTCAAGATAACATTGTTTCTCCTAACTCCGGCTCCTGAGCGTCCTGGAAGGATAATGCAGCAAGGCTTACACCTCCCTGCTGTGGAAAGGCCAATTTGACACCGAAACTACTGCTAAATCACCATTGAAACACTGGTTTGCAAAAGAGTTCTTATTAGATAAATACAGTTAAAGCCTTAAAAAGCAAGAGGAAAATACTCCTAAGTCATTGGAGGAGGGGGATAATGGGGGAGGTGTCTTTAAAGTTGGACAGTATGTTGACAAAATTTGGAGATTTTAAAACATGTATCTACACATTTATTTTATAAATTGTACATAAGACTGGCTCCTTTTTCAGTGCAAAATCAAATATTTAGAGTTGCAAAAACCTATAGAAACCAGATTTTAGACAAAAAGGGACTTTTTGTCAGACTGTCAGTCTCTGAATTTCATCACAATCTGTTCAGCTGTTTTGTTGCAGGCAGGCGTAAACGAGTGCGTGTTTGTATTTATTATAAAAATGCGGATGTGAAACTTGCTTTCTAACAGTCTTTGCATTCTGTAAGCCTGTGCTGGTCATGAAGAAGCAGGCTCAGGAAGGAGGATGAAAGTCATACACAGAGAAAGGGTGCAATGGGAGCACAACGCCGATGATCAGCACCTCTTTACAAAATATGCTTTTAAGCTTAAAAATAATGACCCCGGCATTTTGCCTCAGTAACTTTACCTACACTTAAATGTACTGATTCTTGCCTTGAGAAAGAATGGGATAATAATTTGTTGATGGCAGACTGAAATGTTATACTTAATTGTCATGATTCCTTCATCCCATCCTCTGCACTAATAAAAAAATAACTTGGGTTGACAGTTTCAACATCCTTTAGTGTACATGCATGATTATCTGAAAAGGTTGCCTAAGAGAATGCTAAAGGTAGAACTTCAACCTCCAATAGGTGGAGTGTTCTGTTAAAGAATAAACAAACAAACAAACATCCAATTTTATATAATTGCATGTTTATGGAGCTGATGCTTCTTCCAGCTAGGGCTTTCTGATACGTGGCGCTTGATATACAATCACACCAAGCAAAAATGAGTTTTGAGATAATATTATCTTTCATTAAATAAAGCTCCTTGGGAAAGGAGGATAATACAGTTTATCTTAATCACAGCTGTCTATGACAGAGTGAACATTTGAGGTCTTTTTCATATTTTAAAGATGCACAAAAACCTTTTACCTTTAACAATATATTGGTCTGCTCAGGCTTCCATAACAAAATAAAACAGAATGAGTGTCTTAAACAACAGACATTTATTTTCTCACAGTTCTGAAGGCTGGCAGGTCAAAATCAAGATCCCAGCAGGGTTGGTTTCTAGTGAAACCTTTCTTCCTGGCTTACAGACAGCGTGTTCTTGTTGTGCCACCACATGGACTTTGTTCTGTGCATGAGGGAGAATCTCTGGTACCTCCTCCTCTTCTTATAGGGACGGCCTCCTGGATGAGGGCCCCAGCCTGAGGACCTCATTTAACCTTAATCACCTCCTTAAAGACTCTATGTCCAAGTCCAATCACAGTGGGTGTTAGAGCTTCAGCATCTGCATCTGGGGAGCACACGATTCAGTCTGTAATAGCAGGAGTACACTGGGACTCCAGGTTTCCTTGCCCTGGCGGAATTCATATCAACTCAGTGTAAGTCTAAGCCCCACATTCTGTACACAACTTCTGATTTGCAGTTTTATATGTTTCTGATTGATGACACATGGGAAAAATGAATGCTGTTGATCCATAAATGGGGTTTGGTAGACAAATTATTTCTAAACATAAGGACTTTGAAGAAAAAGAATTAAAATAATTCCTAGTGGTGAAAACAGGTTGAGAGTCATTACAGAGAACATGACCTGCCTCAAGAGATGAATTCATCTGAGGAGTCTCGTGAGAGCACTTCTACTTTTCAGATCTAAGACTCTTTGAATTCAGTCATGTTCATAATGAAAGAATTTCATGAAAAACCCACTGAAACATAGCAAAGTGGTCTTCTCTCCAAAATTTTTAAAAAGTGAATATTGCTGCTAGATTTACAAGCATGATAAAATGTCAAGACCTGGTTGTGTACCTGTGGCAGACACCGGCTGCCCACCATTCCCATTTCCTCTTTCTGGGCACTCAAGAGACTCCATTTCCAGGCTTCCTTTTGATTGGTCCATCAGATTATGTCCTGGCCAATTGGAAGTGAGCTACATCACTTTCAGGACTGGCCAGAAACCATCTATGTGATCTTTCATAATTTCTGCAGTCCTTTGGAAGTAACAATAGAGGCCATGTATTGAGATCATATAATACAAAACGCCTGGGTCCTACAGTCACCACTCAAAAGAGGCAATCAAAAAACCTTGACTTTTTTGGGAGCAAGGAACAGATTTGTTGAGTTAACCCACTGAGATTTGAGGATTGTTTTTTATAGCAGCTAGTATGAGTTGTTTTAAGTAATATAATATCAAGAAAATTTTTTGAAAATTTGGGACATCACACTAAGTTTTATCTATTGAAATAGATATATCATTGAAGATATGCCAGACAAAAAGACAAACTTCCCAACTGTTTTAAGAATTCAAATAAATATAATTGCTATTCTGGCATTTTTTTTGTCTCCATCACCAGCAAGATTCTGACTAGAATCTTTCTGAATGAAATATTCTTCTTCTCTACTAGGTGAACCTACAAATCACAATAGGGTTTCAGGCTTCAACCTGTTTCCATCTTTAATACTATCGAACACTGGAAAGTACTTTTTAAAAACAGATTTAAAGGTCTTGAGTGGATGCCACTGCAATTTCCCCTCTCCCCTAAAATACATCCTGGTGAGAATCCTGTATCTCCTGGATTCCATTTGTCTCTCAAACCACTGTGTAAATTTAGGCACGGCAAATAGGTCATACCTGATGTATTTGATGAGTTTGTAGTGGCCGCCAGAGACAGCGTTGTGAAGGAAGCGGAGGTGGAGCATGAGCTCATTGGAATTACCTTTGTCTGCATAGGGCCGGAGAGTGTAGGGTGGTGGTGTGTGTGTGTGTCCTACATTGTGGTTCTAAATATAACATTTCTATATCTATCTGTCTACTTCAGATAGGGTTTAGTCTTGTTGAAAATGTTAAAACCCCCATCTAAAGCCATACACTTATTCCAGTAACTACTGTTCAATCATGCAACAGTGTGGGTTGCCATTTTTAGAGCTGTGTTAATTTAGATCAGACTTGTCTGACTTACTCTAATTTGTCTGACTCATCTCCAATTACCAGTGAAGATGGCACTATATGAGGTCTGGTATCAAGAATATAGTGTTCACAGACATAGTAATAGATTATATTCCTTCTATTAGATTATGGTGTTAGGAAGTGAGCATTATCATACATTGTTGATGGGAGTGTAGGTTGCAATAAATTTTCTGTAGTACAATCTAGCAATACATATCAACCTGTAAAATATATCTACACTTTAACTCAGTAATTGTACTTTTTGGACTTTATCCTAAAAAGACAAATGGACATTTATATTCAATGATTTCAATTGTAACCTTTTTTTTTTGCAGTATTAATACAGCACTTTATTTTTTTCTCTTTTTCATTTGCAATTGATACTCAATATTATTTTATATTAGTTTCAGGTGTACAGCATAGTTGTTAGACATTTATATAACTTACGATGTGATTCTCCTGATAAGTCTAGTGCCCACCAGGCAACATATTATTGACTGTATTCTATATGCTGTACTTTACATCCCCATGACTATTTTGTAACTACCAGTTTGTACTTCTTAATCCTTCACCATTATTTGTAACCTTGTTTTTAATAGTAATGTCCATCATTAGAGGATTGGTTAAATATGTGATGATGTATTCATGTAATGGAACAGGAGGCAGCCATTGAATAAAATAAAGTTGACCACTGTGGCATGAAAAGCCACAGGATAGAATATAAAGTGAAGAATGCAGGTTGCAGAATGCTATACATAGTGTTAATTTATCATCCATGTGGTGTATACAGCAGTTTGTATAATATTACTCTATCTGGTGCTTTTAGGAAAGTCTTCTATGATATAAACATAAACTGAAAGCACACGTCCCACGTGGTACAAGAAGGCACATCTGTGGGAAGCGAGGGGAAAGGCAAGATCGAGGCAGCTCTACATTATATGCTTTTTTATTGTTCAATTTTTTTTCTATTAGCTCATCTTACCATTTTAGCAGCAAAAGTGGTATGATTATTTTATTTTGAGAAGAATAAAAGAGGTGCTAGAAGCTAATAATTCTTGTGTTTTCCTCAAGACAAAATAAAAATCTTAAATAAAAAAATTCAAAAACTCTTCTAGAAGATACATAGATATCTATTAACATATCATATAGTTTAAAGATTACCCAGCACTACAGAAAGATAATCTAAAGGATATGGGAAACATAATGGTCTGCCTTGCGAAGTGTGATTTTAAATGTGTAGTGGGTGGCACAGCTATTTTTTTGTGATAATAGGAGTACAATAATAGTAACCTGCCATTTTTTGGGACCCCGTGTGCCCCATCCTATCTTGGTCAGTGGGGAGGCATGGGACCTAAGCTATACTGCTCATCAGTCTTACTTATAAGAATTGTACTTCTGAACACCATTACCTAGGAAGTAGTCCTACCAGTAGCTTCCTGGATCCCCAAGACTTGACTTTTGTTTTGCCTTACTTGTTCTGTTTATGTGTTTTACTTTTCCAAGACCTAGTTATTCATTTATTCAACAGGTATTTATTTAGGTGCCAATTACTGAACAAAATAGTAAAATATCTCTGCCCTACTATTTGACTTAAGACCAATAACACATATAAATCAGCAAACATAAAATGTGTGAGAATAAGTGCTACAGAAATCTTAAAAACGTTAAGGAGGCAGGAAGAAGGATGCTTCTGTGTTGTGATGGCATTGAAAATTTGAATCGGGAGTGAAGAGAGATCTCATTGAGAAAGTGAGGCATGAGAAAGAAACAGAAGGAGGTGTGGGAGTGAGCCACATGGTGATTTGGGCAAAGTTCTGGGGATGCACAGGTCTGAGCTGAGATTATGTCCTGGCTTTTCAAGGGATTGTGATTGGAGCCGAGAGAGGAGGAGAGAGATGGTGAAGCAGGTGGGGTCTGAGATAGTTTGGGGGCCAAGGGCAGATCAAGTAGGACCTTCTTGGTCAGAGTAAACTTTTTGACTTTACCCCTCAGTGAAATACGAGCTGTTGAAAGGTTTAAGTAGATGAATGACATTACTTGACCTACATTTAAACATAATTTCTCCCTCCACTAGGTTGAAAATTGCATGAAAAAGGGCAAGGGCAACAACCTGGGAACCAGTTAGGAGGCTCTGGCCTTCATCCAGGTGAGGAATAGTGGTGGCCTGAAGAAGGTGACACCTGACAGAATAAGGAACAGTGGGATTCTGGAAATATTCTGTTCAGCTTTCCCTGACTCAGTCAGTGACTCCATATCCTTCCACTAAATTATTTTTCTCTCTAAAATTAGACATTTTGGATTTTTAATCTTGTAACCCAGAACCCTAACAGATTCATAATGTCCATAAATAATAAGAGAAACAATAATCTTTTGATAATTCTGTGATCTTGCGTACATGAACCTATTCTCACCTTGTTCCTTCATCTGTAAAATAGTGAAGTAATAGTAGGTTGAACAATATAAAATTGTCACTTTTGTAGATAAAAAATGGCTCAATATTTACTCTTTCAATATGACTCACCTCTCGGACTCTCTGTATGGGTTGCTGTGAGGATTAAATGAGCTAATAATACAGGTCAAACATTTAAAACGCTGCCTAGTACGTTGTATGCTCTAAATAAGTGTTAACTATTACTGCTTTAATTATTATCTTTGCTTTTGTATTTCCAATTTTCTTTCACATTTATTTATTTATTTAGCTTGGGCTAGGCAGGGCAGTCAACATCATCCACATGTTCGAAGAGCTTTCTCCAGCACGTTGAAAAGTGTGAGTTCACATATCCTGCCACTTGATACTCCAAACAATCCCATGTGGTATATGGTACCAATATTTGTCTGCTTTGCTTATTTAAATTGACTAATGAAATAAAAAATATAAAATTTGTACACATTTGATTTTTTTCTACAATAGGTAGATGAAACTATTACACTGACATAGATATTTTGATTGGCAAGATGCACAAAAGCAAAGTTTGGAGCTTTTTATCTTTAGGATGAAGCTCAATGATCATGACTTTTTAAAGAAATCCTATGATTCTTGGGGCAGATTTTGTTACTCTGTTGTCCAAGCTCCATAATTCTTTGCTCATATTTATTAACATAAAGAGATGTTTTGTGATCATTATACATAATATTGAAACCTTTCTGTTTATATGTCTTCTCTGCTTTGATTCTTTATCTCTGATTTCATTACATCTATCACAGTATCAAGGTACAAAGTAGCTGCCTAATAAATGATTAAAAATTGAGAAGGAACCAAGTGAAGGAATGAATTAATGATTATTCTCTTTGTTTTGTTCAATAGAAAAAACCAAAGTCCCAGATAGTGAAGTAGGTTGCCCAATTTTACAGTACTATGAACTGAATAAGCCAGGAGTCAAGCCTGAGTTGCACAAAATCTTGACCAGAATGCCATTAAATGTGGCATAAGTGGCAGACCAAATGAAACAGTAGGTGTACTCTGCCTTGAATGTGCCTACCAGACGAAAACCCACCCCAGATGGCATATCCAATTTAATCAACATCACCTGTGAGCCAAACTGAACAGTAAATGTTAAGACAGGATCACTAATAATGGGGACCTGGAATGTAGCCAGAATTAAAACAATGATCTGCTTAACAATCCCTCTGGGCTGGATGCATGTGGAGAACGGATAAATGCTGGATATCGAAACAGCTGTTCTATGGCAAACTGAAATGGGGCAATCATAGATAACAAAGGAAGAAGAAGCACTTGAAAGTTGTCTTAAATAAAGTAGTGCTTTAAATAGTGTGTGACCTGGCTGTGGCCTTTGAGAAGCAGCCACCACATACGAACCGCCCTAGTTTGCATCGCTAAACAATGAGCGGCTTTTGGTGAGCAAAACCTATGGAATTACGTAAGGCAACAACAATGGTAACCATCAGTCCCCAAAACATATGACAGTATTAGTCCTAAGATCACCTTGGAATATGAAGGCCGGTGCGCCACATGAAAATTCCATGTCACTGCTTTCTGAAATTTGCCTCCTACCATGACCATGTCAGGATAGACCGTCTATTGCCCATTATTGTAAGATTATTATTCCATAATGTATTTTCATCACATCACAATCACAAATTATCTTTGATCAGAAACCAAAGTTGATGTTCATACTTTACAAGCAAGTAGGCATAGAGCGAGAAGAATGCCAGCTTGGTGTGATCCTGGTTTGCACCAGCTAATGTCCCTGCTGTTTTGGGTTGATGACTCTACACTGTGACACGTAGTAGGTCTGCATGTACACAGTGATTCCAGAAAGGACTTCTTGACAGATTGATTCCCTATGTGAATGTTATGCTTATCTGTCAGTTGGGAAATACCCTATCAGAGTGTAATTTATTATCCATAGAACTATATTAAAATAAGCATGCTAATTATAGACCTAGGCCTGAAAAATAAGCAGGCAACCAAGTAAGAAATCAGTTGTTCAAAAATATTTTTAATGTATTCAAATCATTTAAAAATACATACTCTGCATCGCTGTGCTGATATTTGGGTATACAGAAACCAAAGGAACTGCACTTACTTTTCAAGGGCAAAGAGGTTAGTAGAAATACAAATGTTACCATTACGACTGTCAACTACAATATGACCAGTGTTTTAGGAATAAGCATAATCATTATAACAGCTGTGAGATCACTATAGGGTTGGTAAGTGTAGCTGCATTTTATGTATATAAACATTGGCTAATCTCACCCATTCTTCCTGGTATGAGAATTCCTATCATAGCCTCCCTGATAGGAGACGACCAGCTTTGTTGGACTATTTACAGTACTGGAGAGAGAAGCCATTTTCTCATAAGAGAAGCTACATAATTTTAAGAAAATGAATTTTCATATTTTAAAATAGCACTTCACAAGATATACTACAGTTGTGGATATCTTGTCATGCTTTCCTCTAAATTATTCACTAAGAATTTAGGTAAACCATATCTTAAGATCCAAGAGATTTTTAACTTGCAGCCAAAATGTCTTATAATTTTTAGCCTTAGAGTTATCAAATGGGACTTCACTAAATCTCAATAGCCCTGTAATAACACTCAAAGAAAGGGAATTTGCATAGTAGGCAAACTTCAGGGAAACAAAGAAATATTGTTTTAAATCTATTTTTCTTTATTTTTGTTTGGTTAGATCATTTGATTCCAGTTAGTAAGTTGTTCATCATCCAGTTCATTTAACTTTTAAGAAAAACTTTCAGCATTCTCTAACCATTTTGATGTGGGCAGACATTTGCTGGATATCTTACTAAACTGACATTCCCATAGGATCGACATAGGACTACATAAATAGTGTTTCAACTCCTAAGGTGCTTATATAATCAAGAGAGGCAGACCTGTAAGTAACCAAGAGCTACACAAAATTATCAGCACTTATGAGAGTGCATGGACAGGATCAACGAGCACCACAAAGAAAGGAGTGTCAGTTCTCTCTTGAGTACACACTGGCCTGCCAAGGTAACTGGATTCCAATAAGAGAAAAAAATGCTTAAATAGATTTTCCTCCCTGGGAGACAGTATCACTGGGACATATTCTCCTAACACTCCTTGTATGTAGAGCATTTAATAATATACTCTTTGTAGCTTTTTGATGGCTATTGTAGGATTCATACTGCTGATGTGAATATGTTTCTGATAAACTATATCTGTTGGATTTTAGACAATTAAGAAGGTCCTAATGGTAAAACTAAAGTAGCTCAATATAGCATCTTAGATATAGTTTTGGGAATGTTTCCAATATATCTCTAGCTCTATCTACATCTACATCTACATCTACATCTATATCTATATCTATATTTATATCTATCTATAGCTATGCTTTTTTCTATGTCTATGTATGTCTATGGAGAGGCACCTCATGATTTGAAGAGAATATGGGTGATGAGATGGGGGATCACTAATGCTTACTACCATGAACACATTCCAGGTTATCGGTTTTAAGCCTAGTCTCTGAGATACCTTCCAAGTGACCAAAATAATTCTATTGTCTCTCTGACATTGTTTGGCGTTGCTAACAATTAAACTCCAACTGTAAAGCAGCTTTGTAAGAGCTCTGCAATACCACCTTACAGAGAACAGATGTCAAAATAAAGGTTCACTCACTTAAAAAGTAACTTAATAAATAGAACATTGAGGTGTGTCTGTGACCATCAGAGGAGAAGGAGAAATTGTATTTTTTTTTATAGTTGAGTGATACCAGTGACAGACTTTTTCCTTGATATGCCAACAGAGGAATTTTGTTAGCCGTATTCTGTGAACAAAACACTTAAGAGAATGTATGTATACAATAGTTAAAAAAAAAAAGGGGAGGTTACTGACACAGATGCCAATTCGGTGGGGCATATGGAACATTTACACTTGCCTTTTTCTTTCTTTCTAGCTACAGCTGGTGCTGATTTAGTATGTGAAATTTTACTAGCAGGAGTGCTAATCAAGACCGAGATTCTGTAAGGATTTAGTCATTTATGTGGGGGAAACTACGGGTATCATTAAAAAGTAGAAGATCATCTTATGGAAAAGCATTACCGTTATCAACCTCATTTTTAAACTAAACAGACACAATGGTACTGTGAGTGTCGCTTTAGCAGCCCAAAGAGTCAGGCAGTTTCCTGGATAATGGCCTGAGAGGATTGCACCCACAGTGTCAAGTTGTGGCAGAGGCACATTCAGCTTGGTCGCGTCAGAGGAACACAGAAGGGTGAGCAATTTAACAGTTAGCTGTTTGACTTTTGAGTGTACAGCTTCAGAGAAACTGCCTTTGGGAAACATTTGATTTTTTAAAAAACAAAATTTAATCGCCATGATAGAGAAGGTGGATGCATTTCCCTGAATCATCTGAGACAGTCGGGGGAAGTAGCGAAATGGGAGGGCTTTGATTTTTCCCCTTGATATTTTTGAACAAAGAGTTTTGCAATATGAGGCCAAATTTCATAGAATAATCCCAGTGATCATATAGGGGCTGAGGAAAAGAAGTGAATAAAAAAAATCTTTCCCAAGTGGCAACAATCGTGTTGCCTGTACATTAAATATGTTGTACAGGTGGCTTGGTAGAGTCGGAGACCGGCACGGCAGCTACAAGACAGCTGCTGCCTGAAGAAACTCGCAATGTGGCCAAGTGGTGTTTGTAGCTCCCTGTGGAAGGGTGCCAGCTGCCCAGGGCTCCGCTCCTCCAGACGAACAGAGTCTTGTTGGTGCTTCAGATGAAGCGGGGCGTCACTCTCCCCCATCTCAGCGGGTCTGAAGGACAAGGAAGGCCCACGGTGAAAAAGCAGTGAGATGCTGAGGGGCGAGTTGCGGGTCATCTTCCTAATATTCCCAAGGGCTTTGTCCATCAGGGTGACAACAAGCACAAGCCTGCAGTCAAACCATTTTTATTCTATTTTCTTGTTTAATATCTATGACTCACTGCAAGTCACTCATTACTAGCATGATTTATGCCTTGAGTGTTCTCAGAAGAGATATTTGAAAGAATAAAGTTTCCTAACGTGCAAGCAGCAAAATATTTTATTTTAAAACAATTAATGCTCATAAATGCTTTAGGTGGTGGGTTTAATTGTTTTAGAATATTTTGACATAAATATGGCAAATTTAAAAGTGGAATGCATATTATAACTTACGAGTCACTGTTTTAACTAATTAAAATTTGTTTATTGAACATTACCATACAGCAACCTCGATGTTAAAAGCAATCTACAGCTCTTGCTCAGAATGTAGAATATTAATTAGTAAATCTCAATTATTTTATTTACTCAAGCTTTAATAATATTTTTATTGTAAACATAACCATCTGGGCAAACTTCTTAAAACTAGCAAACTTAAAGATCTATCCTTAAATACGTGAAGAGAAAAAAAAAGTAGGTTTGCACTGAAGTGTCAAATTTTAAAACAATGAATAAAAACTTCTTCCTTTCCCCCCCTTTCTTCAATAATCCTTTTTATCTACAATAATGCCTAAGAAATGAAGTTCCAAGAAAGAAAAGCAAATGGCAGCTCATTAATGGGGTATTTGTTGCTCTACACACGAAAGAATAATATAATTATTTTTAAAAGACAAAAATTAAAAAAGGTAAAGAAGAGTATTTTTAGTTATTTATACACACATACAATTTATTTATTTTTATTTCGTTTTTTCCAAGTGACAGGAGGGGAAGTAGGGAGGCAGACTCTTGCATGTGCCCCCAACTGGGATCCACCTGGCAACCTCCATCTGGGGCCGATGCTCTACCTCTCTGGGGCCATGCTAGCAACCCAGTTATTTTTAGCACCTGAGGTGGAGGCTCCATGTAGCCATCCGAAGTGCTCAGGGCAATGTGCTTGAACCAATTGAGCCATGGCTGTTGGAAAGGAAGAGAGAGAAAAAAAAAGAAAAGGGAAGGGAAGGAGAAGCAGAAGGGAGTGGAGAAGCAGATGGTCCCATCTGTGTGCCCTAACTGGGGATCAAACCCAGGACATCCACATGCTGGGCTGGTGCTCTACCACTGAGCAAACCAGCCAGGTTCTACACACACATAACTTAAACTGTCTATTTCTAAGCACAAATGATTTTTCTTTAGAAATCCTGTTTGGCTATGTTGAAAGAAAGTACTTATTTCAGAACGGCACCTGATGAACATTGTTAAAGAACTTCTTCAATGAGGCAATCATTTATGGGGAAACATTTGTGATAGGTTCTAGGGGACATTTCCCCTTCAAACTACCTTAGATTTGCTCATAATCATTTATTATGTTGTCATACTTGTGAGTAATAGGAAAATTAAAATGTCATATTGGAAAAAGAAACAGGTATTCACACTTTAAATCTATCAGGTGAGCCAGCTGAAGCATAAATTAGGGTGGCCTACAAGCTGTTAACAATGACAGTAAGCATATGGCAAATTTGAACTATCTGCAGGTCAAGTTTTACCTTTGCTTTCCAAATGTCTGTCAGTGATTGTTAAAATCTAAATTCATGTGTTACTGGCTGGAATTCAATACTATGAAATTGTTTAGCAAATTCATGGAGCAAGCAATTTTTTTTGTGTGACTTTGTTTCTCATGTACAATTTTTCTTGATAACTATCTTGCAAAATTTTGTCCAGAATAAAGAAAGCCCCATTGCCTTTATTTTGATCAGTTAGGAAGATATATAATTATATACTCTGTGTGTGTGTGTACATAAGTGCATGGGTGTGCTCATGCTTGTGTGTTTATAAGAACCAGTAGGGCACTCAGATCAGTATATTTGCCAGTATTATATGACTGTTCCTGTTGCTATGATTGTACCTTTCACTGTGGCAATAGAAAGCCATTTAAACACATTTCCCCTCCAGTATCCTTGCTTTCTAAAGCCAGTAATGTTTGTGACTGGAGACCATATGACATTGTGACCATAATGTATTCTTTTGTCAGAAAGAGTAATAAGAGAAATAGTGACTATAGCTGGAATGAAAAATGAAATGAAGTTCCTAGGAGAGATAGAGAGCAGGTTATAGACCAAGGGGTGAGAGAAGGACTGAAGATTTGAAATATGAAAGTCTTGAAACTGACAAAGCACCCATCCTCTGAAGGTAGGAAGGCACTGAACTCAATAACTTTTCCTGAACATATATGAGAAGATGCATGTGCCACAAACAGTGGGAGCTACCTTAGTTTTGAAACACTTCATGCAGAACAACTTCAATCATGGCTCTGCAGAGATTAGGGAGTCAAATGTTGGAAGAGAGAAACACTGCTCATTTCTCCAGGGCCAAAGGATTCTGATCACATTAAAAATCACTTGTAAAAACAGGAGACTGAAGAGGTTGATTGTTCCACTCAACTGAAACACCACAAGAAAAAGTGGCCTTGACTCAGTTTAAGAAGAATATGTTGAATTTACCCTCATTTTCACTCTTAAGAGATCTATTGCTTAAGGCATTTGAAAAAGGACTGTTATTGTCCTTATTGATTTTTTATTAACCATTTTTAAAATTTGTATTAAGCTTTGTGTATTCTAAAGTACTTTTGCATTCATATGTCATAAACTGAGGCATTCAGATTAGGTTTTTTTTAAACCTTTATATTACAAAATTAAAGAGAAAAAATTTTTAGAACATAATTAACATCCCAAAGACATCAAAGTAGCTAGAACCAATCCAGTCAAATTCTCAACATATCATAGTCATGGTTTTTTTTCTTTATTTATTTTTTCCTTTTTATTGAATTTATCGGGGTGGCACTGGCTAACAGAAGTATACAGGTTTCAGGTGCAAAATTCTACAGTGCATTCCTGAACCTATATTGTGTGTTCACCCTCCCAAGTCTTCTTCTATTACCGTTTCTCCCATTATACTGTCGTCTACCTCCCCTGAATAGCCCTCCCCCCAGCGAGCACCACTCTGTTGTTTGGGTTCGTGAGTGTTTTTTGATTGAACTTCATTTCATTTTCTTTGTGGATTAAGATTTTGTCTTAGTAATAACCATGCTTGCACATACATGCACAGGGTTGTCACTCAGTAAATGTGTGTTAAGCTAAGTCTAATATTCCCATTAAAATAAAGTCAGATAGATATAGACTTTAATTCTAAATATGTCACTTAATTGCTCTTTCTTAGCTTATTTTCCTCATACTTAAAATCAGGAATAACAAATTTTATCTTGAAATGCTACAGTGGTGTGCTGGTAAATGTTTAAATATTCAATCATCCACCCCATCACTCCCCTGACTTGAAAAAAGGACCTGTAGTGTGTAGCTTTTTATCAGTTTTCATGGTGCAAATACTACAATCATGGACAATTTCAAGTTACCCATATGACATCACTGAATGCTGAGTTGGTAAGAAATGAGAATAATCAACTCTTTTGGACTAAGAGAACACAGCTCTAGCACACCGCTGCATGACTTTAAGTTTATGGTTTGATTTCTTGGAATTGTTCTTCTGTGTTACTGTAACTCATAACAATAAGGATATCTTAAGAAATAGTTTAGTGGATTATGTTGGCCCATGCTGTTGGACCTCTTGCATGTTGTGATGTAACCATTTCCTAGCTGCTGTAGGTGTAGAAAAAGAAAAATTTATAGCTGTCCCCTTCTTTGTAGAAAGGTCCTTAACCAGGAGGTGCCTTACCTTGGAAGGCTGTAAATCCACCTTCAACTCTGGCCCTCCTGTAATGAACTGCAGACAATGATTGTCTGACACAGGGGTAGAAAAATATAGCTGTTTTGCCTCAAGCTGTGACCAACTATTGTACTTTTTTCTTTTGCTCCATAACTTCTTAAGGGAACAGACTAAAGCCAAGGCCATATCATTCCGTAGTTCCTTCCCCTGTCTCACTCAGTCATAGGCTTTTTTTTTTAAACAGAGACAGACAGAGAGAGTCAGAGAGAGGGATAGATAGGGACAGATAGATAGGAACAGAGAGAGATGAGAAGCATCAATCATCAGTTTTTTGTGGCAACACCTTACTTGTTCATTGATTGCTTTCTCATATGTGCCTTGAACGCAGGCCTTCAGCAGACCGAGTAACCCCTTGCTCAAGCCATCGACCTTGGGTCCAAGCTGGTGAGCTTTTGCTCAAACCAGATGAGCCCATGCTAAAGCTGGTGACCTCGGGGTCTCGAACCTGGATCCTTCCACATCCCAGTCCGATGCTCTATCCACTGCACCACCACCTGGTCAGGCAGTCATAGGCTTTTGTAAGTACTCCCTTAATAAATAACCTTAAGAACCTCTTTTTTAAACTCTGCTTCTAGGCAATCTAACTTAGGACAGTTGAAATAGAAGTGATTTTAGGAAGTAACTTGAAGGATAAAATTCTGAAGTTGGATTCCTTGTTGGCTAGATGGCAAGAAATGAGCACCTTATTCCTGATGATGACTGATGGCAGGGGGACTACTGATCATCCTAGGTGTACTGTGGCAATGCCATTGCTGAGACTTTCATCTGTGATAAACTGTGGAGTACAGATAGAAGGAATGCCATAATTGGTGTAACACCTCAGGTATTTGGAAGGTATGGGGATAATATAACTGTGAAACCGGATGGCTATTGTTAAGTCCTCTTGGTTCAATGAAGAGAGAAAGTGACAGGCTCAGATCTATCAATCAACAAAACATTAGTCAGAGGTCTCCCGGCAAACATTTGAGTCTCTCATCTTCTATAGTTGAAGGACAGACACAACTAACAATTAGACAACCGTTGGTCATCCTATAATTATTTGTCAAAGTGGTTAAATCTTGGTGAAGGCTAAATTCTAAGACTAAACAAGTTCTATGTCAAAGTTAAGCCCTGATAAGAGTAAATGGATTCCTGAGAGTTGGGCAGGGACTTTTGGGTAAATATCTTTGAGAACCTTGAATCTGCCATTTATTCTGAAACTTCTGGTTCTATAGAAGTATCTTACTGCTTCTTGGAAGTTAAAGATTCACCCCTTACTTGAAGACCACGAAGAGACCTGAAAAAAGATAGGTTCCTTACAGTTGTTGAATCAAGTGGAGAGGAGATAAAGTTGGATTCAGTGGAGGGAGATAAACCTACCTGATCAAGAGAGAATCTGTTGGTATTGGGTATTCTCCCGTGACATAGGGTTTAGCACTCTGGCAAGGGCCTGAGGACAATGCTGCTTGGATTGTTCGGAAAGCTGGGTAAAAGCAATGGTCTACTAAAGAAAAATAAAAGAAGCAGAAATCCTAAAATTTCCATTAAGTCCTTTGGAAGAAGCTGCGGAGGAAAGGATCCTCAGGACTCAGAGGAGGAGGTATTTATTTATTTATTTATTTATTTATTTATTTATTTATTTTTAACAGAGACAGAGAGAGAGTCAGAGGGAGGGATAGACAGGGACAGACAGACAGGAATGGAGAGATGAGAAGCATCAATCATTAGTTTTTGGTTGTGCTTTGCGACACCTTAGTTGTTCATTGATTACTTTCTCATATGTGCCTTGACCGTGGGCCTTCAGCAGACCAAGTAACCCCTTTCTCGAGCCAGTGACCTTGGGTCCAAGCCAGTGAGCTTTTGCTCAAACCAGATGAGCCCACATTCAAGCTGATGACCTCAGGGTCTCGAACCTGGGTCCTTCCGCATCCCAGCCCAATGCTTTATTCATTACTCCATTGCCTGGTCAGGCAACACCAAGGTTTTTAAGAAGCCAGTGGTAGAATGGGCTTCTATAGTCTGGGGCTAATGACAGGAATGCTTTAGGAGAACTGAACTCCCTAATAATGGGGATGATAAAATTCATGAAAAGCAGACACAAGTTAGCTGCACTACATTGTCAGAAGCAGAATGACTCAAGTAGCATGATGAGTAACAGGTCATAATGACAGACAAAAAAGACTGACCCTTAGGAGTGTATGCAGGTGGCTCACAGAACATGGTATTTTTATAGGCAAGTTAGGTGGGTATCTAACAACACCTTGCATTTCTTACCACTAAGAGAAAAGCACAGCATTCGGTAGGCCTCTTTGGGTTTTAGTCAGCAGATTCTGTACTTGGGAATACTACAATCCATTTTTTGGGTGACAGGGAAAGATTTTAGCTCTCAGTGGGACTTAGGCTCAGTGGGACTTGGGCCAATGACACAACAGATTCACGATACTAGAGATATCTGTGGAGGAGAAAGAAATTGTGTGGTAAATCTGGCAAGTTCTAATAGGCATTCACAGAGGAGCCCCTAGGGTTTTTGAAGAAGGTCAGATCATCTTCAGAATAGAACTGTATGCCATTTGAAAAACAACTCCTGACATTTTTTGGGGCCCTGGTCAAAATGAAGCATCTAACAATGGGATATCCAGTGAGTGACTATGTAGCCAGAATTTCTCATCATGACTGAATACTGTCAGACCTTGCACAGTAATATCCCTTGAGGAGACCAAAACGCTATTTGATGACAATTTTCTGACATGGAAGAAACATCTTGACTGGTTTCACTCATGCTCCAGGTATAAGTTTGCCTGTTCTTCTTGTAGGTTGTTGGCTTGAGCCACAGTTGAGGGTTCACTAAATGTCTAATCTACCAACAGGCAACCTTATATTACATTACCTTGGTCCAAGGGGCCACTTTGCAGCAAATGAGGTGTGGCAGTTGGTATTTGATTATGGAATATACTGAATGTTCTTTCTTTCTTTCTTTCTTTCTTTCTTTCTTTCTTTCTTTCTTTCTTTCTTTCTTTCTTTCTTTCTTTCTTTCTTCCTTCCTTCCTTCCTCCCTCCCTCCCTCCCTCCCTCCCTCCCTCCCTCTCCTTCCTTCCTTCCTTCCTTCCTTCCTTCCTTCCTTCCTTCCTTCCTTCCTTCCTTCCTTCCTTCCTTTCTTTTGTATTTTTCTGAAGTTAGAAGCAGGGAGGCAGTCAGACAGACTCCCACATGGATCCACCCGACATGCCCACCAAAGGGCGATGTTCTGCCCATCTGGGGTGTAGCTTCATTGCGCCTAGAGGGCTGTGGGAGGGGAAGAGAAAGAGAGGGGAAAGGGTGGAGAAGCAGGTGGGCATTTCTCCTTTGTGCCCTGGCCGGGAATCAAACCCAGAACTTCTACACACCAGGCTGACGCTCTACCACTGAGCCAACCAACCAGGTCCTACTAAATGTTTTCTTGAAGGTATAGAGAGAGCTGAGTAGCTTGCTTAGAGATTACACATTTAAGAAGTAGGGTACTGTCCTTTAGAATGTATTCCACAACTGAAAGTAAGGCCAATATACAGTACTGTGGCCTCAATATGTAAAATATATGGGCCTGGGAATTTAGGGGTGGAAGCAGGAGTGGTATTCCTCCTTGTCGGTTCTACTATCCCATGTGGTAAATTGTACTTCCTGTTCCTTCAACATTGGGCTCTGTAGGTCTTGAGGTCCTGGTTATAAGACAAGGATACTTCCATGCGGGGATTATAGTAAGACCCAATAAATTCAACAAGCATGGCTGCTGTCACATCAACTTGAATTCTTATAATTGACCATGATTAGTATAAAAAGTAGGGCTGCTGTTACATAATGATGAATACAGGTGTCTCTCTTTTGCTTACTATAACTTACACTTGTGAAGAGCAAATACAATAACTATGGCTTGAGAAAGATGTGGAAACAGATGTTAGCAATGAGGTTCTGTGTTAAACCACCAGGCAAGCCACCTGGACCAGCCAGAATGCTAATTGAAAGGAGGAGGGTCTACAGGGGTGCAAAGAAGATAGAGGGTATTAGTTATTGTCTGAGTCAACTGCTGCAGTGGGGCTGTAGTTTGTCCCATTAACCTTCCTCTTGTAAGTTTCCTGGAAATTCTGACAAACTAGAATCCTGTAAGAGGCTATGCATGGATGGAAACACTTAGTCATCCATGGAAATGATATTGCCTACTATAAAGGATTTTTACAAACTCTCTTCTGTGCAATGTCTATGGTTTTTGATAGACCTTTGACAAATTATTTAGTACAAACTTGAAGCGTATGAGTGTATGCATGAGTGCTTGCATGTGTGTGTCTATGTTTTAGACATGATAATGTTTGCAACCTTAATAACTGTTCAGTGATCATGACCAAGATTGTTGGAGTAGGTCATGAATTGTGCCAGCTGGCTCTCCTACAAATTCATGCCATCCGACCTCAGCTGGACCCTCATTGCTGTTCAGCAGCCTTTTTGTCTCTATTTCTTTCCCCTGTTGTATTCCCCACAGCTGCCATTCCACACCCTTTCCTTTCTCCTCAAGTCCAGAAAAATATTTCTGTATATTTCATTCAAACAGATGACCTCCAAACATACTTTTCAGAGATTGAAGCTGTTCCGGTCCGAACCCTAACTTTGTAATCCTCAATAGACTTTGGGGATGTTGCTTTTTTGTGGGTCTCTCTATATTTTCCTTGCTTTCTCCTATTCTACCTCCCATGTTTCAAATAGAGCTTCCCTACAGTTCTCTTTGGTCAGCATTACCATCCTAATAATGTCATGCATAAAACACATGAACATTCTCTCCTTTCTTCTGTAATTATACGTTTACAAAGTTTCTCTTTTATATCTGCATTTGATTGTCATTGCCCAGGTTAGAACCTCATTTTCTCCCTTCTAGATAGTAGTAGCCATCAGTGTTTCTTCTATATGTCTACCAGAATAATCTTTCTAAAGCATAGATTTGATTCATTTTCCTACATAGACGTTTTGTTTTTATATTTTATTGTTAATAAATGTTTTGTATTTCATTGTGAATATAATACTTTATATTGTAAAATATAGCATACTAAAACAATGTGTATGATATAAAATTATTTAAAAAAATAACCACTGTTCATAACTCAGTCTAAGAAATAAGATATTGCCTTTGCTTTTGAAAGTCTATGTTTTAGGAGTTTTTGCCCAGTTCTATTACCTCCCTCTCCTCCAAATGTAACCACTATTTTTAGGTATTCAATTCCCCTTTTCTTGTTCTCCATACATGTATATATATTAATCTGTATAGAGGTTGTTTATGTATATGTTGATATAGAATATATATCTCTCTGTTGTTTTATTTCGTCTGCTTTTAAATTTTATATATAAAGGAATTATAATGTATTATTGTACAACTTGATATTTTCAGTTATATTGTGTTTTGAATCTGTAATTTGTGTTTCACTGTTGCATAGTACTCCATTTCAAGAATGCATTTCAATCGATATTTTATTAAACATTTGAATTGATTGTCATTATAAAAAACAGAGTTGCTATAATTTTTCTTGTGTAATTTTCCTCATGTTTTTGTATACAAGAGTTTCTCTAGAATATATACCTAGAAGTCATAATGTTGGGTACGTACAACTTCACTTTTACCAAGTACTTCTCTATTATTTTCTAATGTATTTTTTGCTGATATATCAGCAATGTATGAGACGTTTCTGCAGTCCTCATATTACCTAGACCTGACATTTTCAGACTTCAGTCTCTTGCAACAAAGAGCTTTTTTTTTCTTTTTTGCCATTCCTGGTTGTTATAAATTCTTGATTAGATTCCAGAGTTTTTCAAAGCTGATTCTAACAGTTTTTGCCAACTCATTACTTGCTTTTGGGAAGGGATGAAGCCCTATAGTTCCAACTCCACCACTTTTGGTGATATTATTGCCCTTTAGACTATTCTTAGCTCTTTGTTTTTCTGTGTCTGTTTTATAATCAGTTGGTCATTTTTTAAAATAAATAATCTGGTTGTTATTATTTCAATTAAATATTTTATTTTTGAAATAATTGTATATTAACATGCAGAAATAATACAAATGTCTTTGTCCCCTTTACTCAATTTTCCACAAAGATAATATCTTGCAAAAGTATAGTACCATATCACAACCAGGAAATTGACATCAAAATAGTCAAGATACAATATTCCATTACCATGAAGATCATTCATGTTGCCCTTTACAGTCACACTCACCTGCCTTTCATCTTCACCTCCTCCTCAGCCCCTGGTTACCACTAATCTGTTTTTCATTTCTATAGTTGCTATTTCAAGAGTGTTATCTAAATGGAATTACGTATATAGTCTATTACTTTGGAGATTTTCTATTTCTTACTTAGTCCAGTTCTCTGGAGATTCACTGATGTTCCATGTATCAAGAATTTATTTATCTTTTATTGTTCTGTAGTATTTATTTCGTACTATAGATGTTTCCTAGTTTCTTAATCTTCACCCATTGAAGGACAACTGGGTTGTTTTCAGTTTTGGACTATTACAAATAAAGCTATTATAGACACTTGTGTGCAGGTCTTATCTGAACATAAGTCTTCATTTCTCTGGTTTAAATACCCAGCAGGGCAATTGCTGGATTATATGGTAATTGCATATTTAGTTTCTTAAGAAACTGTCAAACTTCTCCAGAGTGGGCAATAACTTTCCACTAGATTTTTCAGACACTACCGCAGTAGGGGCAGAGGGATGTCAAGTTACTGCCAGGTGAGGATGGAAGTCCAGCCTCCTCAAATGATCTGCATTGTCAGCACAGCAAAAAAATATCTTGTCTAGTCAGGGTGATGAATGAAAATTTTGACCTTTTCTGATAGTCACCTTCCTTGACACCAACCCAGCAGGAGGTTGAGTACCTCAATACAGCCTAGCAAAAGTGGGAGACCCTGATCCTAGCTTTTCTTTTGCTGGTGGGTTAAGAGTGAAGTTACAGTTTTTTTGTTTTTTCCTGTGTTGTTTGGCTGGAGTACAGCTATTATTTCTCAAAGATTTTGTCTTGTGAGAGTACCCCCTTCTTTGTCTTTTGGCTAGAGAGAGTAAGATTTTAGAAGTTTGTATGGTCTGTGATCATTTGCATTTCTGGTTTGCTGGCTTAATCAGTTTCAAGTTCAGAATATATGAACAAGATGAAAACCAGGGAATTCACCACCATGTAATCTCTTAGGCACTGTTTTTGACCACTTGATCTTTCCACTTTACAGGGTCTTTTTATATTTGTTTATATATAATTTTTAGTTTTAAGTTGTACTCAAAGAATTAGTGAACAGCATATCCACTCTATTTTACTGGAAGTGGAAGTCCTTCCTGATTGAGGTTTTGATGTCAATTGCATTGAATCTAAAAACCAATTCAGTGAATCAACATCTTGATGTTAGCAAAGTCCATGAACATAGTATATCTTTACATTGCAGCCTTTTAAGTTTTTCTTGATTTTTTTTCAATAAAGTGTTATAATTCTACACTTAAAGATCTTGTGTATTTTGTTTAATTTATTCCTTAAATACTTTATATTTTTAGATACTATGATAAATACTATTTTTAAAATTATACTTTCTTATTTTGTGTGGAATGTATTGAATACTGTTGACTTTATATTCTACTTGTGTATATTTACTTCATTAAAATTTTTACACATTCCATTAATTAGTCTTTAGATTTTGAGATGTAGGCAGTAATATTATTTGTGAATTATGCAGAGTTTTATCCCAAAGAGTTGCCATGTTATATTGAGTATTAAATACTTTTGTGGTATCTAATAAAAATAAAAATAAAATTTAATTTTCTTTTTTAATCTTTTAGTATAATGAAATACTTTTGTAACTTTCTAATGTTAAATCACCTTTGCCTTTATGGAATAATCTCAATTTGTTAATAATGTATTATCTTTTTCATATATCTTAGGATTTAGTTTGTTAATATCATTTATCATTGGAGATTGGCCCACAATTTCTTGTTTCAAACTGCTCTATGGTTTTGGTATAAAAATATGTTAGTTTTACCAAATATGTGACAGAGAATTTCTTTTTTTCCTCTTCTCTAAAAGAGTGGAATAATTTGGTCCTTGACTGGTTGGTAGAGTGCATCATAAGAGCTATTTATGTTTTCACTTTTTTGAGAGTTCTAAGGTTATTCATATTTTTACATCTCCATAACTATTTTTCGTTAAATTTTTTTCTAGAAATTTGTCCATTTTACTGATTCATTCAAGTTTACTGTAATAAGGTTAATGTAATGTTTCCTACCATCTTTTTAGTATGTGCTGTATCACTAATTAAGTATTCCTTTCATTCCTTACGTTGCATATTTTGTTCTCTTTCTTTTTTTCTTATTTTTTTTTTGTTTATTCTAGTCAGAGATCTTATGAGTCTCATTATAGAACTAACTTTTAGTTGTAGTGATGTCCTATATTATATTATTAATTTTTATTTGGTTATATTCTGTTATATTTCATTGCTTCTTTCCACTTACCTTGATGTATTAATATCCATTTCTGCTTTGGCCTCAGGTTTGTGTCCTATCACTAAAGCATGACTCACTGAAATCCAGCTGTAGGTCAGCAGGAATTAGCAGGGACCCCAATGCAAAAATACATTCTGAATAACTTAACTTTTTGGATTCTTTGTGATTGATTCCTAGAAAGTTTCTTATTATTACAACAGTAATACAACAGACACAAATATGCCTTATTTTTTGTTTACCTTTTTTTAAATGTGCTTTCCAGACGAGCTTTTTCAGAAATTACTCTGCCTTATACTGTAGGCCTCAGACACTCTCCCTGGCTCCTACTGTCTAGAAACAGTTCCCAAATTACTCAACATAATTTTCTAAGGCATATGACCTCCATCTGTCTTTCATGGTTTTATTTCTTACCAGGTGATTTTTTTTTTCCATATAGAAACATCTTTTTAACTCTTCTAGACCCAAATCAATGTCATTTACTAGTGATAACTTCTCAGTCTTTTGAACACATAAACATTCTGTGCTATAACATTACTAACTGATCGTCTTGATATTTTTACATTGCTGGTCAGTGTTTGATTAAGGAATGGGATTATGCTCACCTTTCCTTCTGGGTTCTGAGTTCACTGAGACAAGACCTGTGCCTGACACAAAGTAGACATCCACTCAGTGCTGTGGAATACATGAGTATAATTTTGGATTTTTCTTCTCACATTAACATGTATTTTATCCTCAGTCCCACCTTTGATACTCTGGCTATAAAAACAATTACCCATAAAGTCATAAGGCTCAGTAGTCACTGAAACTTTTCTTTTCTGCAGATTCAAACACCTCTGGCCCAGCTCTTAAAAGGTATTAACCAAACTGTACCAAGCAGTTTGGTTGTACCTTTGGGTTCCGGAGTCTAATTGCTTGTAATGAAACACTGGAGTCATAATTTGATGGTCTGTAGGTTTCTCAGCTGTTTCTCTCTATGAGAAAATATATAATGGTATATTTTGCATGATACTGTCTATATTTTATATGCAGCACATCAGAGTTGTGTAAATTTTGTGAACAACTTCTATTATCTTTGAAACCACAGAAGCAACAAACAGTTATAATTATAGTCTGAAGAAGCTATAGTGTTTCAAATATGCCTACTGTAGTGGTATTACAATGAGAACGTTCTGTTTGCCTGCAGCTTTCCCTGTGCTCAGTGACATCACAATTATACTAAATTTTAACAGAAACTTGTGTCCTTAAACAGAAACAGCTTGTTTAAAAATCTTGGAGTGTTCTTTCTTCTGAATTCTTTGATTTTTTTTTTACTGAATAAAAGCGGGAGAAATGGTAAATATCGTGGCATAACTTGATTCTTTGTTACTTCCCGACTGGTTTTTACTCTTGTAGAGTAATAGGTAGTCTACTCTGCTCCACATGGGGAATGACTGCACATTATTTAAAACTTCTTTTTGTGCATCTGCTACTTGTCAACTCATGATCTTCTGATCCTTGAAGATTTGACAACCCTGTGATTTGCTGTAATGGAATTACTGAAAAGTTATCAACAAAGACGTTGCAATGTAAGAATGCAAAGTAAGTTCTTAGATGTTTAGAGGGAAATGAACTTCAAAAGGGGAGTAGCGGCCCCTAAGAAATACCTGAATCGTACAATTTCTGGTGCAGTCCTGCATGTCTTTAACTTTGTCCACTGGGAGAGAGGCTGTGCATGCTGCCTTCCCTTCTCCGTGTCTGTGACTTACTTTTTGTCTGCAGCATATTCATCAACACCTCATTTGGTACTGAATACACCTCAGACTGGGGAAATCAAACCAAAACCAAAGGGATACTCTGCCCGAATTAGAAAAGCTGAATTCTGTGATATTTTTGCTACTGACTGTGGCAGAAACATTGAATCAATTTTTCAAGTTTTCTGGGTCTTTTTCTTTCTTTTTTCTGTAAAATTTAAGTTATAGATTAGAGCAGTGACCCACAAAGTGTGGACCCTGCACCAGTCATATTAGCATGGTTTGGGGACTAGTTGAGCAAATTCTTGGGCCTCAGTAGAGTTCTGCTTCAGAAACTCAGAGGGTGAACCCAGCAATCTGAATTTTAATATGTCTTCCAATGCACATTAAACTTTGGAAACCACTGGGTTACATAAACTTTAAAAAACTTCCAACCCTAAACTTCCATGAATCTCTAAGAATTTAAGAGTAATTTAAGCCTAAATTGGATGTAAAGTAGGCATATTCTTCTGCTTGTAATTAAATTTAAAATTTGGATTCCAAACACAGATTTAGAAGCATATGTAAGGAAAAAAAAAGAATATTGAAAGTGTTGTCCAAAAACACATAATTGCTCTGAAACTGTTTTTGAATATAAGCATTTGTAGAATTTGCCTCCATTTGACACTGCAAAATGAATTTGTATTTTTGTCATACATGTACCCTGATGAGTATTTCCACTGAATGATCACCACTGTTTAATGGCTGTGATTTCAGAAAAAAAATGGGAAATTATTCAGATGTTTTATAATTCATTTCTTATATTTATTGAGGATAACAGTTGATATACTGTTCTGCATAAATGCACATATGGCTAAAATTTTTATTATTGAATATTAAGGCCTTTGGTCTCCTATATCAGGAGATGGCTTTGTGTTTAACTATTTCTGCACTTTATTTAGCATATGTTTACCTAACAGTCTGTCTGGCTCCACCTTTTATTAATGTAGAAGAGTGTTTGGTTGTGATTTTGATTTTTTAGGATTGATATAAATACATTAACCAAAGCTTTATGATTCCCAAGGTTGCTGAAGGAAGAAGTTGAAGAATCTTCTATTCTTAGTCTAAGTAAGTTAATATATATAAATATGCAACAGAGAATATAGAAAATCATTTTCTAAATAAAAAAACAGCATTATAGTAAATTTAGAAAGTAAAATGAGAACTGGCAAAAGGGAATGAGACAATTATTCCAAAAGACAGGAAATCAACATTTCCAGTCTCTTTAAAGAACTCTTAACTTGAAACTGGCATAGCATAATTTTCACTGTATTCAACTGGTCAGAAGATTCACAGGCAATCCAGATTCAAATTGGTTGAAGAAAATCCCCACATAATAATGGAAAGTGTTACAAGCAATGGCCAAATGACCCCCTAGTAATCTTTGCCTTTTGCAATTATTCCCTGTAGAGTTCCCTTCCACATTCTATAAGGATGACCCTGTGTAACCGATATACTATGGAAATGAAGGTCTGTGACTTCTCCGGCTAGGTTGTAAAAGTCATTGTGGCTTCTACTTTGTCCTTTTGGATCACTTTCTTTAGGGAAAAGCTAACCTCCATGTTTAGCAACATTCTGGAGAGGCCCCCATAAAGAGAAACTGAGGCCACTTATGAAAACTAAGCACCAACTTACCAATCCTGTGAGTGAGACATGGAAATGAATCATCCAGCCTCAGTCAAACCTTCAGATGAATGCAACTGGAGTCTTTATTTTGAACACAACCTCATGAGAGACCTCAAGTTTGAATACCCATCTAAGTTGCTCCAGACCCCGACCTACAAAAATTTTGTGATGTAATCAACATTTATTATTGTTTAAAGTTGTTAAGTTTTGGGGTAATTTGTTATGTGGTAATTGATAAATAGTACGGGAATCATTTTAGGAGCTAACCTGAGATCATTTTTTATGTTTGTTTCAGTAGTGAATCTCATGCAGTGTAATACTCGAGGGTCATGATATTATTGTCTTCCCATCGCACAGCTTCTTAGAACTGAGGTAAGACAACATACTGTGTGACAAGAAGTATCGTGCTGCGGAAGTGAGATTTTTAGTACAGAAGAAACATGGCCTTCATGCAAAAATACACCACTCAAAAATGTAGATGCTCATCTTTTGGTAAGTGTCACAGGATTGTTGACAACCTTGACCAGTACTATAGAAGTCAGAAACCAAAACTTCTTGAATACTATAAAGTTTATATCAAAGGCTTCTTGTTTGTGCACATATCCTTTTCTCTGATCATAAAAAGTGATTAAACTGATCTGCAAAATAACTGATTTGCTAATCAAAGAAACTACTGTTTGCTGCTCAGTAGCTGTGTTCTGCTAAGCTGGATACCCATGGATTCTGAGTTGATTTGTTCTTGTATCTTCTGAGTGTATTTATATTTTCTTTATATCAAAAGTAAATTGAAGCTTTTTTCCTCTAAGTATTTTAAAGAAATACTAATTGAAAATCACAAGAGAGCTGCACAGTTAAATATGCATTCCTGAAACAAATGTTTAGAAAATCAGAATTTGTAATATAACTAAAATTATTTTGTGTTCTATAATTTACCACATTTTCCTGTATCTTTGAAATTTTAAAGAAGATATCCAAGAGAATGAACCTTAACTATATTTTATTAATATAATTTTGGCAAAATGTTTCTGAATCTATATACAGAATATATCATGTGGAACAAAAATAATAATAAATATTTGAGTTTTTTAGTGTTATGTAGTTGGAATATTTTGAAAGAGTGCTTTGTGACCAAAAGCAGTATTATAAGTAAGACATACACACACATTAAGCTCATATGTATTATTTTTAAATGAGCTAAGTTTGAAAGAAAGATAGAGGCATGGTTTGAGTAAGAATAGACAGGGTAAGAAAGAGTATTCCAAGAGGGGGAAATAATAGATGAGGTGTTTGGAAAGGGGGACAGACAGAGCGAGACACATACAAACATTAGCAAGTAGAATTCTGTGACTGGAGCACTGAGTGTGTGCTGAACAATCCCCTCTTGCCCAAATGCCTTCTTGAACTTCAACTTGTCATGTCACGTTCTCTCCCTACAATTAGAGTACATATTTTCTCTTAGATGTTTCCCTGGTTCATGGAAGTGGAAATAGAGCCTTCTACCCTCCCTCAAAGTATGCTGCTTGCCTTCTCTCCATAAAACTTTTTTAGTGGTGTTTGAAGACGGGCTCAGAGAAGGTAAGTGCAAAGTGAAATGAGGTAACACCAAACAGTGAGGGCTGGAGCAGAGCTGTCTGGGCACAGGGAGGTACACCTGGAAACAGTATTGGTTTATCAGTGTGGATGGGGCCAATTAGGGAAAGGGAGATTTATGACTTGGATGAAATCAAACAAATGGCACATATATTCCACACAAACTTTATTTTTAAATCAAAGGGACTGCCTTTCAGTGTTTGAAACAATGAAAAGCATGGATGTTGCATTTTGTTCTTGTTAGGTGTATATTCTGGTCAATATCTTCTAATGTGGCAACTAAACAACAGAGTTTAATATACAAGCTTTTTTAAATTGTAAAAATAATGTATTCTCATTGAAGAAAATTGTGATATATAGAAAAATATAGAGAAGAAAGGAGAAAACACCACTAACCAAAAACCCCACACTTTTTATGTTGTGTATTTTCTTCTTCCAGCCCATCTCCCATTTTTTTCTATATATCATGCTTTATACACACACACACACACACACACACACAAAGTAATTTTGTATTTTTCTTTAGTTTTATAATTATTTTCTTTTTTGGATACACACACATATATATTTTATTTCCTTTTCTTTTTTTTAGGTGAGAGGAGGGGAGATAGTGAGACAGACTCCTACATGCTTCCTGACTGGGATCCACCTGGCAACCCTGTCTGGGGCTAATGTTGGAGTACAGAGCTATTTTTAGCATGTGAGGCTGCTGTGTTCCAATGGAGTTATCCTCAGTGCCCAGGGACATGCTTGAACCAATCAAGCTTCTGGCTGTGGGAGGGGGAGAGAGAAAGGAGGGGGAGAGGCAAGGTGGGAGGAGAAGCAGATGGTCACTTTTCCTGTGTCTCCCAACCAGGAATTGAACCTGGGATGTCCATATGCCAGGCCAACACTCTATCACTGAGCCACTGGCCAGGGCCACATAAATATATTTTTGTAAACACGACAGGAAATGACTAAACTATCTTTCATCATGTGTGAAAATGTAGCCATTGGTTTCTTAACTGTCCCTCTCTATTTAGATATTTAGCTTGATTTGATATTTATTGTTATAAATAATATTGTGATAAAGTTCTTCATATACTAAATTATTTCTGGACTTAGGAATTTCTTAAAGAATATATTTCTGGAAATTACATTACTTTATTAAAAGATAGGAATGGCATACATGTTACACTTTAAGGTTATATGAACATGGACTTGATTTTTGATGAGGTATATTTTCTTTTCACAGTTAATGAGTTCTAATCAAGATCCAAACTTATGTATAAGACAAGGAGGTCCACTTAGAACTGGGTTCCTGTCTAGACTTCAGCGTGTGTGTGTCACTACCATAATTGTTCTCCCCTGTTTTGAATGCCAACGTGAATGATTCCTGGTTGCAACCACTACATTGAGCTGTAGATGACGATAAATAATTCTTCTCTGAATTATTTCTCAGAGAAGAGATGGGAGAAAGGTGGGCAAAACAGCTTTAAAACAATAACCAAGAGTCCCAGTCAACATTCTTTGCCAAATAGCAGGAAAGTTTGAGAAGGTACAGTAATACTTAAAACATAGACTCTTTTCTCTACTCACGTTTCTCAAAACACAAACTTCTTGGAATATGCTTTTCTTATAAAGCTTCATCAAAACTATCCTTGCATAGATGTTTAGATATAATATAATAATCTCTATAAATAAAATAAGTTATTATAATGATATTGCTTATCTATTTTTCTTCTTTAGAAGCTAACCTTTGATGAATAAAATAAGTTCATATTTTAATTTATTATACTGTTTCAGTGTGTTTACTTTTCAATAACCTTTTATTACCATGCAAATATTTTTATATGTTGATATGAGAGCATCCTCCTATTAGTTTCGAATTCTGTGGTGTCATAAACACACAAAAGACTGAAGTACTGATTATGCCTTAGATAATGTAGTTGTTAATGATCAACTTAATGTTAAAAGCCATTACTGCTCATTGACATAATTCTGAGAACATTATACTGTAGAAGTGCACCTTTTGTGTGGAAACAGAATGACAAAATTGAAATGTTAAAAGTTGAGTGTCTGAATAATAGCCTGTGAAATCATTTAGACAAGACCATTGTCTTCTCTATTGTTCAAAGACCAGAGAGTGACAGGATGAGACAAAAACGGAGAAACACCACAAGGGCTCCACTTGCAGGTTTGAATGGAGATGGGGAGGAAAGAGGATCCCTGTGTGTCTGACTCCCTCTTCCCGGAGAGCCTTCACCTAACAACAGAGCACCCTCCTCTGGCCACTTGCCAAAAGGGGATGCCTGCCTGATTATTGATGGGCAGGAATCAAGCCCGGCAGAGGGTTGTCGTAAGTGCCCTGCAAGGATTTTTCCAATAAAAAGTTGCCTGAGAGTGACCTGAACCTGTTACCCTTGTCCTGTTCCATGCTGATGAATTAAGACCTTCCAGTTAGAAAGCATTTGAAAGCTGGAAATACACTCCAGAAAGGCCGTAAGTATTCAGTCACCTTCTTGAACAATCCGCCAGGTCACTTTGGTACTTTGCAACTTAGTGTTGGTTGTCTGTAGTACCCGTGGTCCATTTTTGATCAGGAGAATGGAAGCAAGTCAAGAGAGTTTTGGGAAATGTGGTAGGCATACAGGGTGGTGTGAGAAGGGAGGTGTGTGCGTCACTATGCTTGTCTGATGGAGACAACGTGGCCTAAAACAGGCGTAATTCACTGCTGGGTCGTCTAACTTCGTATCTCCACAGTTCAAGGCCTAATTCCTTACCTTAAATGACCATTTAATTATGTCCATATTTAGTCACAACAGCAAACAGGTGAGCAAATATAGACGGATTACAAGTTTATCCTTTTTACTAAAAAAGTCTAAAGCTTATGATCTGCTTACAGTGGCTGAATGACAGTATTTTTTATTTAATATTAGTGTTACTGTGAATTTTGCATGTTCTAAGCACCACTCGGATGCTTTTATATGTATTAATAGGGGAGAATTTGTTAAAAGTCACAGGCAGTAGAAATAAATGCATACAGGCTTCAGATTGTCAGAGAGGAAGAGCTACTAATTGTGTTATCACAGGGAGTAAAAACTGATGGTCATAATTTACTCCAGTTTTAAAGAAAAGATTGAATTATACTTGAAACTGCTATTTAAGAAAGAGACATTTCTTTTATATTTCTAAATGTTTTCTATCAAAAGGATTATTTTTAAAATGTTTTATTGACAATGAATTTTAAAAACTAATATTTAAAATAAATAATTCAAGGTTTTTCCAAAAACCACAGAATACAGAAAGTTTAATTTATCCCATATCCAATTTTCCCTTACACTACTATGGTATATTATAGTTAATGAAATAATATTAATACATCATCATTAATTAAACCCATAGTTCATTCAGATTATTTCCTCAGGTTTATTCTAATTTTCCCTTTTCCTGGATCCCATCAAGGATATCACATTATATTTAATTGTGGGTCTTTTTAGGTTCCTGTTGGCTGTTCTGATTTTTCAGATTTTCCTCTTGGCTTTTAGTTTTTCAGACTTTTCTTGTTTTTGATGACTTTGACAGTTTTAAAGAGCATTGATCAGGTAATTCACAGACTGTTCCTCAGTGGCGATTTGCGGGATGATTTTCTAATGAATGGAATGGAGTTATGGGGATAATTTGTAATACAGTATTACTGAAAAGGGTTTTAGTTTTCTGGCATATTAGTTTTGGGCAATATTTCATAACCCATAATTAATAAAGTAAATAGTATTTATTTAGGGCTGGGGAGTGTTGATGATTGGACTGGTGAATGGATATATCCCAAGGAATATACAGTAGGTATATAAAAGACAAAAAATTCAGAAGTCACTCTGAAAAATATTTTTACTTTCCTTTACTCAATAGACATTCACAAAGCACTACTGTTTGCCAGTCTCTGCTCTGAGCACAGGGAATAAAAATCTGAACTAATGACAGAAAGTTAATTTCTCAAGCTGCAGTGGATGGAGGGTTTCCCAATAAAGTTCTGAAAAGAAAGGAATGATACAGTCCCTGGCCAGTGGTAGAGCGTCGGCCTGGCGTGCGGGAGTCCCGGGTTCGATTCCCGGCCAGGGCACACAGGAGAAGCGCCCATCTGCTTCTCCACCCCTCCCCCTCTCCTTCCTCTCTGTCTCTCTCTTCCCCTCCCGCAGCCAAAGCTCCACTGGAGCAAAGTTTGCCCAGGTGGTGAGGATGGCTCTGTGGCCTCTGCCTCAGGCGCTGGAATGGCTCTGATTGTGGCGAAGCGAGGCCCCAAGATGGGCAGAGCATCGCTCCCTGGTAGGCGTGCCGGGTGGATCCCCGTCGGGCGCATGCGGGAGTCTGTCTGACTGCATCCCCGTTTCCAGCTTTGGAAAAATACCAAAAAAAAAAAAAAAAAAGAAAGAAAGAAAGAAAGGAATGATACAACTTCCTTCCATAACCTGCACAGTGTCTATATTTCTTGTTCTCTCAGTAGAGATGAAAATTGGCAATAAATATTTATTGATACCATTCTATAACCCAAAGCTAAGTTTTTCTTAATAACTATTCAATAGGCTCTAAAATTCTTGGTTACATGGACTCTTTTTGTGCATAACTTCTCAATCATCTCTTCTACAATATTTCTGCCTTTAAATGTTTTTGCAAGATAACCTGCATTAGATTTCATACTCTTTATAAAATCTTTATATTTTGAAATCATTCTAGACTTACAGAAAGTTTCAAAAATAGAAGAGAGTTTAGGAACCTTTCACTCAACTTCCCCTAATGTTAATGTCTTATATTACCATAGTACAATGATCAAAACCAGGAAATTAACCTTTTTCTTAGCTTACAGACCATATTTGAATATCACTGGTTTTCCCACTAATATCTTTTCTTTGTTCTGTGAGCTAATCCAGGATTTTATACTGTATTTAACTGTAATGCCAAACCTTTCCCCAGTTTTGACAGCTTCTCAGTCTGTTCTTGTGTTCCTGATGTTGACATTTTTAATAACATTTTGATAAGCAGTGATTTTGTAGAATGTCTCTCAATTTGAATTTGGCTGATGCTTTGCAACAATGAAATTGAGGTTATGCATCCTTGATAAGAATACTACAGAAATGTATTCTATCCTTAGTCATCACATTGGGGAATACTAAACGTTGATATGATTCATTACTGGTGATGTTAAACTTGATTGCTTGGTTAAGGTAGTATTTTTCTGGGTTTCTCTACTATAAATTTTCTAATTTTCCCATGTGAATCATTAATATTTTTAGAGTACACAAATACATTTTTATTATTCATTTTGAGTGTCCCCTTTCCTCAACATGTGAAGGGTCCAGATCAATATTATTCAAACTTGATACTATAAGTAACTCCTTAAAAACAGTGATATTTGAGCTCTGGTCATATTGCTCAGTTGATTAGAGCGTCATCCCAAAAGGCAGAGGTTGCAAGTTTGATTCTTAGGGCACACACAGGAACAGATAGATTTTTCTGGCTCATTCTCCCCTTCCTCTCTCTATAAAATCAATAAAATGTTAAATTTAAAAAAGTGATATTTGAGCTTTTCTCTAACAGATATTGGTTTGTTGTTATTTAGTATGTTTTTTTAAGTTGGTAAAAGATAGGACATCCCATTCAATTAAATTAAACAAAGTGAAAGAAAAAAGGGTTAACAATGGAAGCAAGAGCTTCCATAAATTGTACTCAGAATAAATACTAAAAGGAAAGTACCCCAAACCAATGGAGCCATTCTGTAGCTGGGCATGCGCCTACCGCAGTCTGATATAAGTACCTGTCAATTTGGCAAACTTTCATTCACCAACATTTAACTCTTTAATATTTCAAAAGTAGTCTCTTAGTAAGCTTTCTTCTTTAGAATATCCTATTCTTTCCGAGAATTCTATCCTAATGCTGTGGGGAAGAATTACTTTAAAATCAGGCCAATTTACTACTAATGAATTAGGAGGCATTAAAAGTAACTACATGGGATCCTAATTAGAAAAAGACAAACTACTCTGAAAAGAAGTAGGTCCAAATCTTTCTTTGGCTATGCGATTCTATTATTTCCAGTGTTAATGTTTTATATTGGTTCTGTATTGAAAGTCCCCATGCTCTTTATTTAACACTGGGTATCGGCTTCAGGGGCGGCCTTCTTGCGACATCAACTACGTTTCAACAGAGTTGACTTGGGCTAGTTTTCCCCAGATGTCATCCCTTTCCTCTAAAGACTCTTGACCTTTAGTCATAAGTTGTTTGTTTTTTTGCTTATAATTAACTTTATTTTTAAACTATTTTTGTTTTTTAGTAATTTATTTGTATTCTGATGTTACTCTCAAATTATATGTGTGTGTGTGTATTTATATTGTTGTTACACTCAGTTTATTCATTCATTCTTTTCACTCTGTGCTAAGGTAAACCCTAGGCTGGGCTAGGAGGAAAGAGCAAAGTGAAAGAAGTCAGATTCCTGTTTCACAAAACTTATATCATTATATCATCAGAGAACATTTTCAAGACAGCATCTTTCTGAATCTGGAATTACTTTAGAATGAGATCTCAGATTTGGGGGAGGCATGTAGTGTGTATTAGCATACATAAAAGGTATCCCAAGAAGATAAAAAATTTGTCTTAAATTCTAGCAGGAAAGGAAATTAACAGTTACTATTTATTGCTCATTATTCAATTGGCTAGAACTAACCACAGGTAGGCTGAGAGAGAGGAGGTAGCGGTGTCAAGGGAGAGAGTGAAAGGGTTGTTTTAGTGTATTGGCTAAAAGAAAACTCACACTGTTCAGTGGTGGAGGGAATTTGAGAAGGTAATGGAGAGTTCTTTACGAAGGAGAAACAAGTGAAACTCACCTGCTCCCCTTGATGAAGTGGCCAGAAGTAGCCTCAGCTTATTTGTGTGCTTCTGAGCCTGGCTCTCCCACCACTCCTTCAGAGGCCGTGGGAATCCAGATGTAGTTGTTACTCTCCCAGAGTTGCATCAGGAACCGATCCGGCCCCTGCTATCATATCAGGAGGCTACATGGGCAGCAAACAGGCACACTCCTAATGTAACTTGGGAAAGCTTAATGCCTTCGCACTGCCATTTAAATTTTTTGTTTGAAAGAGCATATAGATTATTTATAGTCCACCAAATAAACCTGAGGGTCTTTTCATAAACTCATAGATTATGTAGCTCAAAGGAGTTTATTGAAATAATATCTGAATTCACCCGTGACAATGACATTCCCTAAGAGTTATGGCTCTATCCCGTGTGGAATAGGATTTCCCACCTTACCCCAGGGTTTCTGTGTATCATTTCAACACTGAAAAGGAAGATGAAAAAGTCACTTTAGGTTACTGTGCCAGCATTTCTCATTATGTTTTTCTCAAAAACAAAGACCCAAGTGGGTAGAGGATAACTTATAAAAACCTGGGAAGAACCCAACCAACTGCCTTCTAAAGCAGGTAAGTATAAGTCCTTCGATTGAATTTGAAAAGCTGTGGGTTTTTCTGGTCAGCATTGTAAGGGTTTAGGGAGTTTGACTTGGATGTGATTCAAGAAGGAGCAACAAGGATGTAAAAATCCATGTCATCATAGCCAGAAGCTACGATTCCAGCTACATTTATTTATTCTCTGATGCCCCCTAAATGCTCACAGTTGTCTGAAAGTGTGGGGTGATCATTCACACCACTCGCATTGTCACCGTAGTTCATCCCCAAACCCCCTTAGGGGGCTCTTTGCCATCTCTTTCAGAATTATGGTTGTTTTCCTTTTCTTAAAATTAAACCACTCCATTATATTGTATTGCTTAAAGTCCAAAATTTCTTAAAGTTTCTCCATTTTGGGCCCATTTTAGCTCTATATTTCCTCCCATCAGTACTTTGACCCCAAATTCCCCTTATCCCTGTCAGAGGGACTTCTTAGCTCCAGCTGTCTCTTCAAATATCACGTGTCACTTGAAATTTCATTTAAAATCTCTTGCCTCTCCCTGTATTCCTTACTCATTTCTCCCTTGGCTGCCATTTATTTAACTTTATAATGACATTTTCTAACTCCATAAAGCCTTCTGAGGTAACAGTTTTTATGAAACACACATGATTCTATTGTATTATTATTTTTCTTCCAAAGGAGCACATAGCCAGAATAGAACAATGGAGAATTGTTTCCTTCTAAGTAGAACAAATTAAATTATAAAATCAGAGAAACATCAGAATGAGAAGGAATTTTTAAAAATCATGTTGTCAAAACTTCATTTTATAATGAAGACACTGAGTTCTTGTAAGGAGTAGGTATTTTCCCACAATCACATGGCTCATGCAGTCAAGGGTGGTGTTGATTTCTCTCCTATTCAGTTTCCTTCCCATTCCAACTCACTGTCCTGCTTAGACATTTGCTCTGAGCCAGAAGTGATGTGATAGTAACAGTTCACTTGGATGGGTGATTTCCAGAATGGTTTCTGTTATTCAGTAAGTATTACTGAGAACCCACAATGAGCACTATTTAGGCACCAGGGATACAGTGAAGAATCCCAAGTCCCTCCCCATGCAGATTACATCTAAATGAAGAAGATCCGTGATAAATAAACAAGAGAATATGAATGCCAGGCAATGCTATAAGCTGCGAAGAAAAATAAAACAATATAAGAGAATAAAAAGTGAACGAAGGAGTATGTGTCGGATTGGGGTAGAACGGCCAAGGTGGCCCTTTCTGAGGAGGTGACGTGTGAGCAAAGGTCTGAATGAAGTAAAGGTATCATTCATGAGACAATATAAGAAAGAACATTTTAAGCAAATCAAAGAAAAAGTGCAAAGTCTGTGAGGTCTAAAGGGCCGGAGAGACCTTTACTACTTTTAAAAATGAGTTTGATTTTGAGATAACAGGCACGGCTTTCAGATTCAGATGTAAAGATTTTAGTATGCACCAACTGACTAAAAAGGAGAATGTTTAAATTCTAACCAGCAACATATTTTTAGGACTGAATTGACCCTATTAACTATTTGTCCATCTTACTTGTTCTTTGACTCTCTGTAATTGTAGGAACTCAGAAAATGTAGCATATTCCCCCCTGGCACAAAGACACATAACTAAATGAGAACTACCCTCAAATCTAGGTTTAGCTTTTAGTTAAGTGGCTCTGTCAAAGAGACGAATCATGTAAACTGGCAGAATCAACTGATTCTTTGGAGTTGAGTATTGGCTTTCTACATTGTAACCTAAAGGGAAAATGCCACATGAGACATTTCTGAAGCCAGCAAACTGTCACATAGAAAAAGCTTAAGCACTGGGGCAGTTAGACGAACTCTGGGTACAAGTGGCTGCTGGTTTTGTAAATCTATGTCCTGGGATCTCCCATCCCCTAGTAAAGAAAAGGCTAGCCCATTTTGACCTTTATAGCCTGTTGCAAAGTCATTGCTGAGCTATTATTTGAGTAGCTTGAGGTAGAATAATGTTCAACTCAGCTTCCTGGAGCTGCATTTGAAATGCAATTAATTGACTGCTGTTAGTTGTCAATTAACATTTATTATCAATTAGTTCATCAAATTGATTAGTTGGCAGGACCTTAAAGTCTAAATGCACTCCTTTCCATTATAAATATGTCTATAAGAGTAAAAGCTACTCACTAATTGATGTCAAACTGGAATTGCTTATGTCGGACTTGACTCTTGTCCATATTGCATTTTAAAATCTATATCAAGTGAAGTTGGATAACACGTGTCAGGTTCACACTTTAAAAATGTGCATGTTGTAGTTGTTTTGGGGAACAATCAGTAAATATGATAGATGGAAACTTTATAATGATGTCAAAAGCAATATTTAATAAAACCCATTATTTCCTATTCACATGTCTAGAATAATTTTTCTTTGAAAAAAAATAAGCATTCTGTTTCTCAGTATTGTGGAGATTTTTATATACACTTAAACATTGTCCGAGCCAGTTTTAACGTTTTGTGAGTCAACTAATAAGATGGAAGCTCTCAATATCTGGAAGAAGATAAAGTATGAATGCATGATTTACAACTCCTTCTATTTAAATGACAAGCATATATATATAAATATATAAATACACACACACACACATAAACACACACACACACATAAAATTTTATCACCCCTCTTCCAAGAAAGCTTTTCTGGCATATAGCCAGCAATCTAGATCATTCTGCATTCTATCCATTACCTAAAGACTAATTAAAAGATTTTGAATGTCCTTTCTATCCCTCTCATTAAATAAAAAGAAACAAAAAACAAATATATCATCACTTACTAAGACCCATTTCTGATGTGTGTGTGAGAAAAAGAAACTTACAGACAAGCATTTAACTATTAGCATATAATATTTTGTCTTGTCTTTTGTGCACCTTGGGATGAAATATTAGACAAAACTGCAAAATCTACCTCTATCTATTTAACAAAGCACAAGATACCTACAAGGGATTATTCATTTTTATTGCCTTTGTGCAAAAAGAGAATTTCTGCCTCCTCCCATTCCAAATTGTGACCTAAATATGGCTGAAAGACACAACATGTGACCTGCTTAGCACTGCCTGCCATGGCCTCGAGCCACAGCAGGAACTCTATTAGAGGGAACGGCACAGATGCTACCAGATGGCCAACATATTGTCCAGAGATGACCCATGTATAATTGCAGAAAGTTCAATACATTCAGGTTTTGAATTTAATTGCATTGACTACCTTACCTACTGCTACTGCATGCTTTAATTTATTTAAGGTGGAAACATTGTTTAAGAGAGAGTGGGGGAACTCTTGAAGTGTTACCTTTCTGTCCTATGCCAACACCAGATTGCCTGAAGGTGTGGTTCCAAGTGTTCCTGGCTACCTGAAGTATGAGCAATAGTTGTTTGGCCTCCATTATTTGGAGAGAGAGTTTTGCTTTTTAATCATCTTAGCAACAGATAAAATTGCCCAAATGCATATCTATGTATTTTCAAGATTTTTTTTTTGGGGGGGATGATAATGGAGTACAATTTTGATTGTGTTGCTACCTTAACCTTCACTAAGTTGCTTGTACAAAATGTTGGTTAAATTTAGTTAGTTTTTCTCTCCTTGCCCTAACTTCAGCTCTGACAAATGAGCTATCAGTGGGTGATCTCGTTCCCATGAGTTTATATTTTCAGTAATATAATACTTTTGGGGGGGGGAGAACTAAATTTATTTTGCTGCATATGCAAATATTTAGTCACCTAAAAATAAGAACCTAGACTTTAGTTACTATAGAGTCTGAGTCTTTTCTCTTTGAAGAAAAATGGCAATTACATGTTATATAAAGATAGAAAGCTATTGTTTCAGGCTTCTCTTGCAAACTGTTATTTCTTAAAATGTTTCTGCTAAGCAAATGTAATCATGATGGCATGCGTTATTAATTCAAAATAGCTTCTCAAATGGCTCAAGCTCTGGGATGGCGGCATGTCTATTGCGATGTCATTTGTCATAATTCTTTGCTTTTATATAGTGCCTTTTCTCCACACCACTCACATACAACATTTGCTTTGTGTCTAAATTCAAGACAAAAAACAAACCCTCATTTTGTTAGAACTTTCTAATCTAGTGCATCTTTTCATATTTATACTGTAGACCATCTCCTGATAGAGCTGACTGGTTTCCGTAATATGTCCTAGAAAGAGAAGCCACTTTATAATACATTCAGTGGCCTTTGTCATCATTAATTATGCTTTACAAAGCCCTATTTCTTGTTTAAAATCTGAATCCAAATCATTTATACTAAAAGAAGTATATTTTAAGTGTTCCAATTAACCTTTATTTTTTTAATAAGAATATGTTCTCATGAAAACAGTAAAATGTAGGACATTGTGTTAAACAAAGAAAACAATAATTCTAGAATTAAAAAAATTTCCTAAGTTACTGTTATTTTGGACTTTGTTAGTAAGTATTTCAGAATGTCACAGACCTGATTGGGTAGTGTCCCTTTAAAAGCAGAATGGCAGCTGCTGTCAAAAATGGAATGCACCCCCAAAACTTGCTGTTTATTCATATCACAGTTAAAGCTGAAACAAACAACTGAAACTAATCACGCTTGAAGTTGGGTATCGCCTTTGTGAGCTTTATGAGCCTATTTTTCTGAAATTAGAAATTGCCTGAGTGAAATGTTTCTAGCTAAACTGCTTTCTACTGAAGTCATGATTTTTACAGTCAGATAAATGCCCCTTAAGCTCCATTTATGTAAGCATCAGTGACATCCAGTGGCTAGCAGGCTGATCACAAGTGCATCTCCTCACAGTGTGAGGGGCCATAGTAGGGAGATGGCATTGAAATCCACTCTGTAATTTGATAATATTGTTTCTACTCAAGAAAAATGGTTTTATCAAACATGGTCCTCTGATTAGAATGACTAAATAATCTACCAAACTTTGAAATAGCAATGATGAAAGTGAGACTTCGAGATTGGAAATTTAAGTGCACATAGGGGCTACCTATGAAAATATTGCTTGGAAAACATAATTAGCATCTACATGAAACCCTTAGTTTGAAACCCTCTAGGTGTTATTTAGAAATGGCTATTTGTGAGCTTAGACACTTTTCAGTTACACAAAGAGGACTTGTAAATATGGCAGGACTAGTTCATTATGCAACGTTGGATGATGCTACCATTAATGTTTCAAACACATGTGCTTTATAAAATGGTCCACCTTAATTTGAAAAAGGTATTACTTGCATTTGTGTCAGCTACATAAATTTATTTGCAGACAGTCAATTCATATTGATCATAATCCGACCTTACAATGACCTTGAAGAAAGGTAGTCTGTGACAGGTATAGATATTGGGATCAATACCAGAGTGCAATTGACTATACCTTGTTACTGATAAATGAAGTGAAAAGGTACACTATTTTCAAAAAACAAAGATAATAACAGCTCATTTAGTCAACTGTTTGTAAAGGTTTATTATTGATACACGTAGTTCTAATGACATCCTCGGGCATTTTCAAACGGCAGAGAACAATAGGGTGCTGAGTTGCTGAGCACATTAAGTAAAAGAATCATTACTTTCCAAGTCCAAATAAGAAATTCCACAATATTTATGTCAGCATTGCTGAGCATTGGGGCACTCTCGGGTAGAGTACAGAGAGAGCTCACGATTCCAACTGCACGGGCTGTTTTGCTTCAGTTTTCTTCGGAATGTGCCAGGTCTTGTGAAACGAAGCACCCTATGACGTGGGAACAAAGCCTCCAGGACCGCACATTGTACGTTAGTACTACCCTCTCTTGCACATTTGCAGCAGAATTAGCTTGCCTATCCACAGGTATAACCAATTGTAATCATGAGGAAGAGAGCATTTGGTCTCAGCACATCTGCTCCATGTTGATGCATGCTTCTCCTCTGCTACGAGAAGTTAAAAGAAAGGATGTTAACAAAAATTTCCCCCAATTGTTCTTTTCTCTTTGCTGGGAATTCCACAGAGTGAGCACTTGGCAAGTTATGCAGAACCTGAGTAAATCGAGTCCATTGGCAAAATGGTAACAGGTTGTGCAGCTTAATTGGAGAAGAGAAGTTCAGGAGCCAACCCGGTGTCTGCTGCACCCAGTTGGTAAATTGTGCCTGTGGTGAGGACAGAGTGATTTTGCAGTGAGCTCATTTTGGGTAACTAGTCAGCCTGCTACTGTGAGCCAAGAAATATGAGGATTTGGTTTGTGTGTGTGTGTGTGTGTGTGAGTGTGTTTCCTTTCTTTTCTTTCCAGTGGAAAGCATATTTCTATATCTTGCACTTTGTTTATCTTTTGCCAGTGTAATTTATAGAAATTGATGCCAGCACTCTGATATTGTCCTCCTAAGGGAAGGAGATGCTAAGAGACATTTGTGGCTATTAAAACCTGCACACAGACAGAAAAAGCTCTGGTGTCATGGATTCCACTTGAATGTTTTCCCTGCATGTTTAAGTTTGTAAGTTGATCTCTGCAGTTCATCTGGTCACGTTTCTTGAGCCACGTGCTTTTTCACACGGTCCTGCTTTCCAGGCCATCATGTCATTTGCTATCTCTTTTTGCTTCTTACACTCTCATGAAGCTATTTATTAATAAACCTGTGTTTCCAATATGGCACCACATCAATAAACCTCCAAGTGGTTCTGTTAGTCAGCATTCTGGGAATCCTATGCTGTATTGAAGAACTGTAAATCTCCATTATTGCTTCCCATAGCACAAATAAAGAATACCCTCTTATCTCCATGACATCCTCTGCTAATTTTTCAGGGTGGATGCATATGCTCGCATAGGCTCCTTGAGGTGCTGAACTTGTGTTTATTCACAAGTAGAGTGTCACTGCCACTGAAGACACCCTGAGACACCTATAATCAAAAGACATACTAATTTGAGGTATTTAAGGACCAAATCACTTCAGTTAGCTTTAGTCTTCCCTTTTCCTGGAAGCTTTAACTGCTCTGGTGGGACAGGTGAATTCTGGATCTCAGACTTTTCAGTTCAGCAGCTGTGTTGTTTGATTTGCAGTGTGTTATTAAATGACACAAAGAAAATATCAGTAATTAGAAGATAAGAACAGACTTTTATATATACCTTTTTGGTATCAGAGGGAATGGAACAATTTTTGTTTATACCAACTAAAACACTTCCGGTATTTACTACCCTAGACAAGGGTGATAATTACCTTTCTCCATGGCTGTATGGAAGGATTTGGCCCGTGAAAGGTGTGGCTTCTTTCTATTTTCATGATGTCCCCAATAGAAGGTGGCAGGTAGAAGGGAGAACTTGTGCAATGAGATGAGCAGCTTGGATGAGCTGACTGAAACTGACTTTGACTCTGAACCTGGGGGTTTCCTCACAGGGTGCCTTTAAAAGATATAAGAGAAAACCATTTTTTAATATCATCAAAGGTGCATTTAGTAAAGCAGACTTGGGACTCCTAACCATAATTTTGGAGTAATATTCCTGAAATCACTGATCATTTTGGGACTGGTTTCTTTCTATCTGGCATCCTCAGCTCACTTTGCAACAGGTCCCCTATGTCTGGTGATGCCACAAGCAGCTCTATGGTTTCCGATAGTCTTACCTTGATGTATGTGACCTGGCTCTGGGCTCTGCCCAGAAGCACATCCTGCCTACCTAGATACTAACTCATTAGGGGCATAAACCTATGCTCTCGCCAGCTCAGTATTGCTGCTGACCTTCTACTTTGTGTTCTGATTTCACTTCTGATAGCAGGGAGGCCTCTGGTGTTGCCAGGGACCTGTGAACTCCTTGATACCCGGCTGTTCCCTGCTGGCTCCACCTGGGCTAAGCCGCCTTAGCTGGTCTCTGGCCTGCTGTTTCGTACTGTCCCTGGCCAAAAGCTGTCTTCAACGTCCCATTTCAGCTACATGTGCTCTTCTGCCTCTTCTCAGTAACTTCCAGGGTCCTTGGGATTTTAGGCCCTACTATAATGTCACTCCCCATTGGTCCGCCATGTGGGCGGTCCCCATGCTTGATTGCTGCTTAGAGCTCACCTCTCCATCGAAACCCTAACGTCTTATTTCAGTCAGAGTGATTCTGTGTGTCGGGTTACCTCATGAGGAATCCCCGGTGAAGAAATGGACTATTCTATTGGATCTAAATGACATTTACTTTTTTAATAGGGATGATGAGAGCCTCAAAGATTTTTTTCAATGGTGAGAAGGTAAATGGAGATTATTTTAAGACACTGGTATCTTATAGTGGCCTTTCTTGAATGACACCCTAGTACAGGTATGTGTAAGGTCAGCCGTCTGCAGCATGATAACCCAATAGTCCTACACATACTGCCACAACTGTGTCCAGATGAGCAGCAGCCACAGAAGGCAGTGGAGTAGATTTTAACTGAAGGCCACAGACAGGTACTCTAGACACATGCCATTTGATTTAGACCTTGGGCCTCACCAGATTCCCACTCATACCTCCGTTCAACCATCTCAACTTGCTAGAAGTGTGCCCTAAATTATACCTTCTGGTAACTCAATATCATTATACGTAAATGGAGGTCCTTTGCTGGGGGCTTTTCGCTTTGACAGGGACAAATTATCCTTGGTGAGAGTCAGCAAATATTAAAGAGAGGTAAACTCTCAATTACGCTGCCCACCCTGGTCATGCCAAGCAAGTGGGAACACCCTGCAGATGTGATCGTTTTTCTAGGGCAGAAAGTTTTTTTAATAACTGAATTCTGGAGCTGGAATGTCAAGTATTTTAAGACAAAGAATTTCTTTAAATGCAGATTTTCCAGTTATCACTAAATGAAATTGCCCTCCAAAGGATGTCTGAAGTAGATTTTCTGAGAGATTTTACCTGCTGGAAAAAAAAAAAGCAGCTTTAGGTACATTTGAAAAGATTGCAAATTGCAGAGCAATAATATTTTACCATATTAATTAATTTTGAATTATAGCTGAACTTGTATAAGTGCATATGACATTCATGGTAATGCCAAATTAATTCTTTATGATCGGTGCTATTGCAATCAATACTAAATGAATTCATAATGATAAGATACTTAAAATAAAGAGTTACCACAAAAACAATAAAAAGACCATCATCATCCAAGCTATAGCACACTAATAAAGTATTAGCTCCATAAGATGGTGCTATCCATGACAATCAATGGCAGATACTTAATTTATTTCTGCTTGCCCATGTCTTGCTTCCTGTAAGGGCTGTGTAAAAGCATAGTCTTTTGATTCTACTGTAAATGATATGGAGAGGAAGAAATATAGTAGTCTTATTATTAAATAATTTTGCTGTAGCATTTACTTTACATATCACATCTCTGCCAAAGATCTCAAGGCATATTATGCACACCAATTTACATTCCAAATGGATTCCTTTTGCCTCTTTTCTTGCTCATAAGAGTCATGTAATACTTTTTATTTCTTTTCATTATCTCTTCTCTCTCTCTTTCTCTCCTTCCCTCTTTCTTTCCAAGATAACTTTATCACATCTGTCCTTTATTATGCATCAAAAAATATATACATCAATCATGAATTAAAGAAGCAATAAATATCTTCTGTGTTTCCTTTCTTCTGTTATAAGGACTATTTTGAGCAATTTCTATGTCCTGGATATGCTGGGTCTTGGAAACACAGACAAATAAATAAACAAAAATAATCCTTATCTTTCAGCTTACATAGAGTCAGGACAAGAGTACTGGGCTTGGTATCAGATTTGGGCCAAATCTTAACTCTTTCATTTTGTTGCTGTTTCATCTTAGGCACTGTGATAGCAATGAACTCCATGTCAAATTATTCTTTCTTGGGAACATGGAAAGCCGTACTAAGTAGGATTGTGTGATTAGTTTGGGCCAATGAATTACATGTAGAAATTAAGTATGTCACTGCTGGACTACATCTGCGAAACATGCCTGTGTAATTCTCCAGAGCTCTCTTTCTCAGCCTACAATGTGGCCTCGTGTTGAGGTGGTAAAGCCATAAAATGGAAGCAGTCTTGACTGCTGAGCTATTGTGAAGAAAGCGACTGCCACTGAGAGGTGCCAGCCTGTGGCTGATTTGTGTAATGGAGGAGCAACTGTGTTTATTTCCTTCTGTATTGCCCAACTGCAGCATGTGCCTAACCTATCCTAATTAACAGGCATTGAGCCTCTCTGAGCTTCTGATTCTTCACCACAAAACAGGGACTCTGCATTTCTTACCTACCTAATGAAGTTACTGAGAAAATCAAATAAGATAGCTACCATACAACACACAAACTATTTAAGTCAGAATTATGTACCACTGGTTTTCTTTACCTTGGATCACAGAATTATAATTCCAACAATTCATAAAATTCAGTTGGCCCTTGTATCTGCCTATCAGAATAGCAAGAGATGTTGTTTAAAAAAGATTGTATGAAAACAGAAGTGTTTTGGCCCTGGCCGGTTGGCTCAGCGGTAGAGCGTCGGCCTAGCGTGCGGAGGACCCGGGTTCGATTCCCGGCCAGGGCACACAGGAGAAGCACCCATTTGCTTCTCCACCTCTCCGCCGCGCTTTCCTCTCTGTCTCTCTCGTCCCCTCCCGCAGCCAAGGCTCCATTGGAGCAAAGATGGCCCGGGCACTGGGGATGGCTCTGTGGCCTCTGCCCCAGGCGCTAGAGTGGCTCTGGTCGCAACATGGCGACGCCCAGGATGGGCAGAGCATCGCCCCCTGGTGGGCAGAGCTTCGCCCCTGGTGGGCGTGCCGGGTGGATCCTGGTCGGGCGCATGTGGGAGTCTGTCTGACTGTCTCTCCCTGTTTCCAGCTTCAGAAAAATGAAAAAAAAAAAAAAAAAAAAAAAAAAGAAAACAGAAGTGTTTTGTTGAAGATGATCTAAACTCCTATTCTTGGGGAGTTTTGGAAATTGTATGTCAGTTACCACTGCTGAAAGTTCTGATAGCTTTCTCTCATCTCTCTTCTTGAGACTCGGATGATCATGTTACACACTACTTGGGTCTGAACTTTATGGGTGATCCATGTTTTCTGTCCCATAGTCTGTACCAAGATGTCAAAATCATACTTAAACCTTTCTGTTGCTAAGCTTGGTTTTTGTTAGTGTACTTACTGAAACTATAGTCTTTATGTCTCAAGATTATATACATTTATTTTATGAGAAGTTTTGCTTCCTTCCAATAGTCTCTGCAAATTTAGGTTCTGACTGTGTTTCCTGTCCCCCTTCCTTGAGAGCTGGCTCACATTCTCTCTGGAGGCTTTCCCCTCTCCATGAAAACCAAAATTCCAGGCATAAGATAGAATTTAAAAGCTCCTTTTATGGAAGAGTTTCTTTTGTTTGGATTTAAAACTTAAAACTAAGCCACTGCCCTACCTCCCAACCTGCAACACCTTCTTTTCTTCCAGGGCATTTGCCTTTGAGAAATTGTTTGAGTGAAAGAATAGTAGTCATTTCCTAGTACACTCCAGCTGTTCTTCTGCACAGATTATTGCTTCAGTACCTCCGTATATATCCTTAAACCCAAATACCCCATGGTATTTCCCTGTTTCTTTTCCATTCATGGACGAAACAAGAATATCCTGTATTCTAGCTACTTTCATGAAAGTAGGTTCTTGACTTTCAGACCGAAATCCAATTATATTTGCTTTGTTTTGTTTCATCTCACTTCAACATGGCTAGTTCCCAGACTTGAGGGAGAGCTTCAAAGTCATGGGGATTCATAAGAATTTGGCCAACCATTAAGTGCAAGAGCCAGCCACCCCCCTTGTGCCTTATCATAAGACCACTGGTTTATTCCAGAGCCTAAGCACAGTGTGGTTGCTCCAAATGCTGTGTCATTCACACTTGTTTTATGATAATGTCCAGTTACCACGTAATAAGAAAACTATCTTAAAATAATTGCTTTATCAGGTATGGCTCAAAATTTTGTTTATGCCATTTGGAGGAGGAGGCAGGGCAGTTTAGTGCTTTGCCTGCCAAGCCATAGAACATCTTTGCTGCTTTCTTTTTCCTTTCAATTGTTATTGAAAATAACTAGTCATAATGCCTTTGTAAGCCCAGCCTGGCCTTAGCTATGTGTAAATCACACTTCCAGACAGGGCCCCTTGGTTTAGAGGTCTCATTGTGGGAGTGATTTAGGTAGAGGCGGGATCATGAATAAAGAACACTCACCCTCTTCTTCAGAGGCAGGGGCGAGAGAGCCCGGGAGAGCCCTTCCCAAACATCTCTTTTCAGCACCACTATTTGGCTAAGAGCTTTAATTTCATTAGACAAACGGGGGCTGGGTTTTTCCATGCATCTCAGCCTCCTTTTAATGTGTAAATTACATAGGATTTGCCACTCATTACAATGGTGATATGATTATTGGTCTCAAACAGACCACACTGCACAGGCCCCCAGCGATAGGGCAGCTAAGAAGTGGCATGTGTGGGAAAAATTGGATAGCATATGTTTTCTCATCATAAGCCCTCAAAAGAATTGAATTCACAACTGTGAGGCTCCCACTTGGTTTACTCAGAGTGCTTCATGCAAAGTGAGTTTCTGGGTGGATGTGACATCATGGTCAGTAATGATGTGGTTACGGGGGTGAAGGCTGCCGAGAGGCCAGAAGCAGTGACACAGGGGAAAGCTGTTTGGATTTGGAAGCAGAAATCCAGATCAGGAAGCAGGCTTGTATAACTGAAGAAAAGTCACTCAAATTCTGTGAATCTCTGTTTTCCCATTCACAAAATAGAGACAGTAAGGCCTGCCCAATACTTGCAGGATATTAAGGAACATTATTTTTTGAAACTTTACTATGTATGACTGTGCTGGGCAGTATCACTCACATCGCCTCATTCATTCTTTACCGTAACCCTTCGAGGCAGCTGTGGCTAAGCATGCCAAGGGTGGCTAGTGGAGGCAGGCGGCATCCCCCCCAGCAGCTCCACGGACATATAATTTTGTGGAAAGATGTACAGCTTAGGAAATGCAATATACTATGTTCACTCCTTCTTGACCTATTCTTAGAAAACCACAGTGCACATTAGCATGCTAAAAACTCTGAGAATCACCTAATTAAAATGATTTTTTTTGTTCATTTGTTTGTTATTCCAGAACTTCCTATGAGATCATCTTCCCTCTGCCCCCATTGCGACAAATACACACACCCAGCTACCTGGGATCTAAGTCTTCCTCTTCTATAGGGGCAATGTCACCGCGGCAGGTAACTAAATCGAGAATGGAGAAGCAGTAGAAAATCTACAAGTCCCTGTAAGGAGACAGACGCTGTTTGGAAGGGATGGGCAGAAAAAGACACTTCTGAGAGTAAATTCTCTGTGAGTTCATAATGATATAGTTACAATGGTAAGCCCTTCCTGGCAGATCTATGCCATCATTTACACATAGTGTGGGAGGAATTTATTGTCCCCTGCAAAAGAAAATTTATTCTACAGAAATGGAATATGTAATATTGTTTCTACTTTCTCCCATTCACTTATTCGCTTTGTATATTTTTTTATAAACCCAAATATATCCTCCATCTGTGATCTATATCATGCCAGAAACTGAGACCTTCAGTCACACAAGACTATTATCTTGGTAGATTTATCCTGATTCAAACTTAAGCATCACTACTTTGTTAATGACTTCTAATGCCGCCATTTGACTCATTTCCACCAGCACAAATTGGCCACGATGATAATATTTTACATTTGTTTGTGTTACAGAACACATGCATTTCTCAGAAATATTCAGAATCTGTTTCTTGGAAAAGTAGGTCAGAAAGAAGATTGTAAATGTCTCTGAAAGAGTAAGTATACTGGCGTATTTGTTGGGGATGGGGAGACAATTTCATTGGAAATGCTGTGTTAATAAACAGAAGTGATCTTTAATACCGGACACTGCAAAGCTTTGAATGTACTGTGATTCTCTCAGAGAGTTATAAAGGCGGGGGAGTGGTGACGGCATGCACCATCTCCCAGTCTGTTTATTTAGCCGGAGAGTTCTTTGTCCAGAAAGAATTTTTTGGTAGCAGTGGCTACCTCTGGGGTTCTTTTAAGAAGCAGTTGAGGTATGCTGGTGATATTGCTTAGGACAGTATTCACACTGCGGAGATTCAGTAGATGACAGTCTCTGACAGCCTACAGGAATCTGGCAGGCCCCAGCCTTTCTACCTATCACCCTTTAAGTGTGACTCATTTTCTAATCTAGCTTTGACCTGGATTGGTTCCTGAGATCTGGTTTCCTTTGTTGTTCGCTCTGGGACAAGAGGCCAGCTTGGCTCCCACACAGTCACCCGGGTCCTTCTCCTTCCCCTTTCCTTCTATCTTGCCAGACACTGGATTAGGGCCAGGTGATTTCTAGTGCTTTGTCTGTTCATCACTTTGTATTCAATTTGTACTGCTGGGTGCTGAGAAGGACTTTCACCTGTGCTACCCTGTGTCACCCTTTGATCAGAAATTTCAGATCTTCGTGCTGGCCTTGGGTGACTATACTCAGTCAGCGTGCGTGCCTCAGCCCCTACCTTGCCTGTTCTGGCTCACTCTATCCTTCTTTATTTTATTTTTTTGTGGCAGAGACAGAGAGAGGAACAGATAGGGACAGACAGAAGGGAGAGAGATGAGAGCATCAATTCTTCATTGTGGTTCCTTAGTTGTTCATTGATTGCTTTCTCATATGTGCCTTGACTGGGGGCCTTCAGCAGACCGAGTGACCCCTTGCTTGAGCCAGCAACCTTGGGCTCAAGCTGGTGAGCCTTGCTCAAACCAGATGAGCCCGTGCTCAAGCTGGCGACCTCGGGGTCTCAAACCTGGGTCCTCCACATCCCAGTCCGATGCTCTATCCACTGTGCCACTGCCTGGTCAGGCTCACTCTATCCTTACCATGGAGAACTCCCAATTGGCCACATGGCCAGGGCTTGGTGGACTTTAATTATTATCTTAGAAATGTTACAGAACCATGTTTTATATTAAATGCAAATAAATTTATACCTGGTTTATACCAGTGTCAAGTGTCAAGACATGGCTACAACTCTGGGCTCTAGACTACCAGAATGATTGTCATATAACTGATTCTCTATTACTTAATTCCTTATCTGTTTACTGGGAAAGAAAGACAACTGATATGCATAAAAGTATTGCCATAAATGATGATTTTATGCATACCAAGTGTGTAACTAAGTCTGGCCATTTTCACCAACTTTCTGCATTAGGGAAAAGAAAGCTTATAAAATTCACTCTTTTGAGTAACTCATATCTGAAATTATGCTTCATTCAATAATACTTGGGCTGTAGTCATTCTAAGGGAAGCTCTGAATGCCAGTTATCCCAGTAGGAAATAGCTTTTGAGAAAGTGGTTTCCTAAAGAAATAAACCTCACTGCCTCCAATGCCTCTAGCAATGAGCCCAGAGAAAGTTTAATTGCAGAGCCATTTATATGACACCTGGAACTAAGGGTGGAATGCTGGAGATGGGATTACCTATGATTTTCCTGTCTACAGAGTGGGATTTCTTACAGATATATTGCACATTTATTGGCCTGACCATGCTTCTGCGCAGATACTAGGACTAATCACTCCTTCTGGGAACTCTGAACTCTGACGGGGGGAAGCGCCTTGTTCCCCACCAGCAATGTCAAGGGCAAATACCTGAATATTGATTCATTATACTGAGGCCAGTTCAAGAGCAAAGATACTAATGGGCCACGTAGCAGTTATATAACTAGAGGTTGCTAAGCACAGTCAGTAAGTATATAGAGCTTCAAGGAAAGTAGCCTCAGGGTCCAAAATCTGAAATGAGATCTGTGACTGGGAGGACTGTGGACGAAAATGTGAGAGCTGTGGATAAAAGCCACGGAACAAAGTGCAGCCAAAGGACCTGCCCAGAGAATAAGCTATAACCTTGTTCTTAACCTCTACAAAGTCACACTTAGGGCAACAGAAAACAACTGAATTTTTCCTACCTGCATTCTAAAAATTGCAATGATTGTTACTTGCTAAGTAAAGGCTTCATTCTTAGCCTTAAACTACTGATGCTACTTCACCAATTCTTCATAGAAAAGCTTTGAAGGAAGTTATAGTATATATAATGCAAAATATTCTTATTTCATTATCTTTCTTGAGATCAATGAGTTTAACTTTCAGTCTTACAACATTCTGAACGGCTGCAGATGGTGTAGGTGGCAAATATTACACATTTGGTAAGAAACATCATGAATATAAATACTCCTGTCTTTTTTCCTCAGATCAATGGAGAGATTTAAGAACAGGATAAATACCCATCTGCCCAGAAAATTGCCTGGAGGCAGGGTGGTGGACTAGATGTCTTACTTAGACTCCTTCCGACCCTCCGATTCAGAGCTCTCCACTGTTGCCAACAGAGATAGTTCTGGTGGGATACGTCTAGGACTGCTGACCCACCGGCCCGTGGGCAGAGAGTCTGAAGGTTTTTGTGTTGAGTTTAGTTAAGAACAAGCTCTCTTTTCTATCTCTCTGGGAATCGGCTGCTTCTGAAATACTTTCTGCTCTGCAAACTTCACTTGAATATGTGGGGCTCTAATAAATAATAAACAAATATATGTGAATGTATTTTGGGGAATGGGGTCATCCTTTCCTAACTCCCAACATCTTTGTGATTTGTGGCTTTAAGAGGCCTGGCACAGAGCCCAGAGGTATTACCTAATCTCACCTGCCAGGTGATGGCTATTGGGATCAATATGGTAACAACTTGAAACCACTGATGGGCATTCCCTGTACAGATGCAATGTAGCATTGTAGTGTTATAATGTGCGAGTTTCAGTCATTCTCATTTACAATCTTAATGAACAAAGAGACAGCAGTACACTTTGTTTTTATGTATACATGTATTATTTATTTTTGTTTTAATTTAATTTTTAAAGCAAGCCATACTCTCTTTGGGAAATGTTTTAAAAAGCAGAAATGTGTGAAGACTGAAACAGAAATAATCCTTAATTCCCCAGCTCAGAAATAAGCACCGTTGACAGTATGGCACAAGGCAGACGCTTGACATTTGTGAATGGACACTCTGAGTGAGCACTTGAAAGTTCAACATATGAACCATCCCATATATAAGTTACCCTCGAAAGTGGACTAAGTTATGATAGAAAATTTAAGTGCCCACTTCAGAGTGCTAGTAATTCTTTAATTTTTTATTTGATTGATGAGTGACTTTCGCATCCTCTGAAGTACAAACTGGAACTGTTTCCTGAGTTTATTCATGTTATTTCCAGGGTAGGGAGATGATGAACCCCTTCCTCTGGCCCCAGCATCCCTAAGAACTGTCACCCGTCACTGCCCTAGACTTGCTACATTCCTCCCCCTTCCATTGTCAGCATTGGCAGCTGGTTTTCATCCAGACGCATCACCCTTTCTTTACAAGAATTTTTAAAAAAGAAATGATGTTTTCTTTTAAATAATTTAAATGTCTTTGCACAGTGTTACTTGATTTGTAACAATAAAATAGTTTTGAGAAGTGGCTGCTGGTTGGTTGCCCAATTATATTTGTACTCTCTGTAAATTGATCCACACCAGTGCTGTGCACTTACTACTCCAAATGCAGGCATGCAAGCCTCAGCAGTGCCACTCGGTTATGTGTTTCGTGGCCTTTGAATTGCTCATGATTAGGAAAATTGCATATGCGTATGTTGGAATTTTTCTATTTTTCTCTCCAAATGTTTTCTTTCTAACTCGATATGTGAGGTGTGATGCGTGTGTGGTGTATATATAGTTCCTGCATGTTAGATTTTTCTTTAAAACTTACAAACTCTCAATGGGAGCATTTTCCAAGTCTGTTCTTAGGATAAAATATTTTTATTATTTTAAGTTATTTGTTTATTGTACAGTGTTTGTCTTACCCACCGAAAATAAATATGTCATAAGAGTAGAGAATTTTTTTGTGTTGTTCATTGCTAAATTCCCAGCATCTAAAATAAGTGCTAGCATATAAAGTAGGTGCTCAATAAACATTAGCTTGTTGAATAAATCAATTACTAAAATATTCACTGGATAACTTTTAATGACTGTATAATATTTCCTAATAAAAGTATTATCAAACTTAGTTAACAATCTCTTTGTTGTTGGCATTAATACTGTGTAATATTTTTTATTATCACAACTAATGTCCCGAGGAACAATAATCTTGGTCACTAATTTTGATTTTTCCTCAAGGATAGATTCTAGAATTTACTATGTTAAAATAATAGAATTGTGTAAAGTTCTTACAAGTTAGTATAAAATGCCTATTTGCCCTTCACACCACTAGGTGAATTTTATACTGTCCCAGCAACAGCTGAAAACGTGCACCTTTCCACATGCTTGCTCTATGGAATGACTGTTCAACTTTCTCAATTCTGGAATTCAGAGGCATTCCCTTTCTATCATGGACATTACATTAGTCAATATATTCCTCATTACTGCCACAAAAACTCCCAAATTTTAACAAAATAAAACTTTTTTTTTCTTGTTTATGGATCAGTCTACATGTAGCTTGGGTGACTCTTCTGGGCAGCTGTTTTTCAAGCAGGAGCTTGAGATTTGGGGATTTGAACTCCTTTTATCTACTATCTCTGAGTAATTCATTTCCAGATGAATGTGTGTGTGTGTGTAAGTGTGTGTGTGTGTGTGTGTGTGTGAGAGAGAGAGAGAGAGAGAGAGAGAGAGAGAGATGAGGCAAATAGTTTTACCACCTGGTTAGAAGTTGAGTACCTATTTCCAACCACATCCCATTGGCCAGGATCAGTCATGTGGTCCCACTTAGATTGAAGAGGGACTAGAGAATAGAGTCTTCCTGAGTACCTACCAGTATCTTGAAACAAGAATCTAAAAATATCTTCTTTTAGTTTTTAGGTAGCTGAAGAGTATAGAGTGCCTGTTAGTCAATCCAGTGCTCCCAATGCTGGTCAAATAATCTACACAGTCAATTTCCTATGACAGTGGCCAGCATGTGGCCAGTAGTATCCACATAGTAAAGATAAATAAATGGAACAAGCACTACTCTTGTCAGGAATGTGGTTGCTTGTCCTGCAATTGAGGAGAAATGCTATTCAATTTACCCACATTCAGAGTTTGCTTTTGGTGCCCTGGAACAACTCCAACCTTGATAATTGCATTCTGCTGATCTAAAATTCCCCTGTAGTTGCCTTAGGATGAGCTAGCCTTCATTTCCCCCTCCACACATCGGAGCATAGGGTTACTGGCACCCGGCAATTGCTCTATTCCGCAAAGAAGCTGGTTCCATTTCATCGCCAGGAAAGTGATCCCTGGGCGAATACACAGAGTCTGCAGGTTTCTTTGTTTCCTTAAGCGTAGAAAACATACATTTAATAGATCAGTAAGGTTAGTGACTTGACTCTCAGTGGTGGAATAAACTAGTAATCTCTCATGTTATAAATTTAACTCTAGAAATTTAAAAACATAAATTATCTTTCGGAGAGTATGTAATGTTGTTTGATCCAACAAATAATACAGGACACTTTCTGTTGCTAAATATGAGATCTATCTTGAATAATATCTATGAGATCTATACTACAGTATTCCCATAGCAATATGTTTACCTCTACCTAAAATAATAAACTCTTTTTCTCATAGACTTCAGTGAAGTAGTAGAATTAACATTTAGTGAGTATTCTTTTTTCTCTCAGGAATATTCATTTTACTAAGTAGTCTACACCATCCCCAATTAAGTGCTTATGTATGCTAAAATAGTAGGGGACTATTAATTTTCATCCAGAAATAAAATATTGCTTGGTAGTGGGCGATTCTGTTAAAAATTGAAGGTCAATTCACAATTAAAGGGTCTTTTAACAAAGTATCAGAATAATGTACTGCTCATCAGGGTGATGAAAACAGGAAAAAATATGGCTGTTGAGCAACTATTAAGGTTGAGCTTGAAACTCATAGAGATCTTTTATTTTTATCTAAAAATGCTTTAAAAAATATGTAGGCTTATTTCTGATTTACAAATTTCAAAGCTCCCATAAGCCAAAGGAGAGAGATTTTTCTAACAGTAGGGGGTTATCCTATTAAAATTCATCATGATTCTTCTTACTGAAAGAAGTAAACAAGAATCAATTTTCTTTAGTAAAGAAGTTGGCTGAGATGTACATTGATCTAAGACAGACTTGATGTATTCATATGAAACATTTACAAAATAATTCAGAACCAGAACCTACAATTTCCAGGGAATTCTCCCCCTCTTCTTTTCCTTGGGCAGGGACAGAAGGCAAGAGGAAATCTGTATTTGGGAAGGAAAAGAAAGCCTTGCAGCACTCACAAAAGGATTTTATAGCTTTTAATTCTGCTAAGCCACCGAAACATGGAGGATGCACAGTACAGTAATTATCTGGCTAGATAGATGTAATTGTATATATCAAGCTAAATAGAACACTGTCAGATGACAGCCAAGATTGGATTGTCTTTAAGGGTCAGACAGCAACCTAGAGTGACCTCACTCTTTCCTTCTCACCATGCCTGTTTTCTTAGTCTTTGATGAGGACCCATTTTGCTAACTATGTGAAAGCATATACAGTAACACTGTCTTTTTGCTCAATGCCAACAGCCTCCTTAGGGACTGCACTTGGTTTACTCGGGCCCCGGGGATTAGCCTGGCCAGGCCTCCCTTGTATTTGAAATGTATGATATTGATATCAGTGCTTAGGGAGAATCAGTCCTCTGCAATGAACAGATCATGCCTGGCTCCATAAAGTCTAGTTGCATGGAGAGATGTAGAGATTTTATAGGCTGGGTGGAGAGGGGCCAAGTCAGGCTTTTGCTCTGGAAAGCAAGTATTAGGTAATGAATTAAGGAGCTTGTTTCCTGGCCTGGTCCTTAACATTCAGAACCTTTCCTTGGCTGTATAAATAGATTTGAATTGGTACGTAGTTTGACATTTGCTGCAGCGGGAGATCATTGTCATCTCATAGGTGCTAGCTGGTCTATCGGCATTAGCGTTTCTCTGCCATGTTGTCTTCAAAACAAGCACGTTCCCTCTCCCTTGCTCATTTATAAGCAGTTGGAATCTATTTTCATGGAGTTCCTCCAATCAGGATCATGTCCAAACCGTTTTGGTTTTTTGAGCCCTGCGTACTATATTTACTGTATTTAGTGAAAAGCCGGATTCTCCCCCATGCTAAGCAGTGAACCCATGATGGCTGAAATATTCCAGTAGTCCTGCCGCATTTACAGAAAGAGACAAAACACACAGAAGATGTGCGGTTATTAAGGGAGCTGCTTCCTCTCCCGCTTCTGGCCTGTATTTTCCATCATTCTTTGGTAACTTGTTGCCCCTGAGTCATACGGTTCCCGCTGTTTGATGCTTCTGATGGGAATGAAGCTCAAGGGAAGGCAGGTTTGTCTTGTGCCTTTTCAGCATAAAAATGCATGTGCTATGTGTTAAGCTTACCCAGGTTAACGCCCCTCTGCCTGGGCTTTTGGAAAAGAGTTCCACATTGTCACATGCAAAGGGACATTTCAGTGCTGATTTTTATTTCCATGAGATTAAAAGTGAAACATGTAACCACAAAGCTGGTTTATGTCATCCCCCTGTCGGAGCCCGCAGTCATGCCAAAAATTAGATATTTGATAGGTTTGTGAGAGAAACAGATGCAGAAGGATGCCATTCCCACAATTTAGGCTCCTTCTTATCTTTAAGCTAGAAAGAACAGTCCAGATGAAGAAAATTCACTTTATTGCTTTAAAAATATTTAAGAAAATGTAGAAATAAAAAAAATGCTAATTGAAAACTGATGTCATTCTGGGGAACTTACAAACTGCAAATTGGTATTTCTAACTAAAAGAAAAGTCATTCAAGACATGCTTACTTGATGCTTTCATTTATGTCGCATTTTTACCTCAGTCATGGTGTTATAATTGAGAGAAAATATCTACGTGATATATTCACATATACTAGGAAGTGAATATAGGCAAGAAAAATAAAGTAGAAAACCATAAACTTCCAAAAGGCTAAAACATCCAAAAAGTATTCTCTCAGCTTTTTTGGGGGAAGCATTTTGTGTCCCATTCTTTTTATTCAATTCTGCCAGCTGTCTTCTAAACAAATCTAGCCAGGTGGGGCTTACAACCCATGACTAAAAAACTACCCGTGCAGCTGTCCAGCTTGCCCGGAGGAAGAATTCAGACAAATGGCAGGAATGAAAAGATCGTTTTGTTTTCAAGAAAGTAGTTACTGTACCTTCCTAGGGTTCAGTTTTGTTTTTGTTTTTTGTACTATTTGCTTAAGTTAATCCATAACTTCCTAAGGTTTTATGATGAAACAGAAAAAAAATCGCCCTTTAAGAATTTAATGTGTTTATGTTATACTTCATTTCATCTATTATAATTTTCCTTTAAATAAATGCTCCATTTTACATAGCAACCTGGCACTGAAATTTTTTTTTAGTGTTATTGATTGCTAAATCTTTTTTTCTCTTTTTTTCTCTCTCTTAAGTGAGAACAAATGATTAGTGAACTGTGACTGAACTTTATTTCCCAATATCACATAATTAAATATGGAGCTATTTAAAGGTGAAGGTTGGCATGGCTTCTCTGCGAGCAGAGGAACAGAACAGGCTTCCTCGCACTGCATCATCAGTCGACCTCAACTGCGAATTTCTAGTCAGCAAATGGGCACTTCCTTTGGTGCATTTGAGCAGAGGAAGACAAGCGCTGCACTCAAAATGATCGCATTGCCATCTGAGCGACAGCTCCACTGATGACAGATCAGTGCGTGAACCACGCAATTACTTTTCCCACTTACTTGACATTCATCAGTTCGGTGAATCTCAAACTTTTCATCAAACCTGTCTAAAATTCTTACAATGAAAAAGGCTGATAGAGTCATAACTGGTCTCTGTCTTTGATCCCAGAACCTGTTTCAGAGACAGGACCCTCCTATTCAGGATGAGAAAGAACATGGCACTGATTATAGCCAGTCTTCCATAACTGTCCATAGAGAAGTACTTGAGATGTTACTGAACTGATCATGCCCTTCAACAAAGCAGCTGAGAACTCAGCAATCTTTGATACAAAAGGGAAAATACTATCTTGAGAGAGAATAAGACGGAATGGGACAGTAAGAATTTTCTTAGCGAGGGCGCATGTCATTCCGTAAACTGGTGAGGTTATTTGGCTAAACCTCAGAGTAGATTTGGCAAGGAGTTAGAACTAGGTGACCGATGCATTCAGGTGCCTTATTCTGTCATTTATAGGAACAAAAGGAAACAGTGTTTATAGCCTGAGTTGTATAAATCACAGCGCTATCCAGAATAAGCAGGCGGAGCCAGAGTACTGTTCAAGTCACCTTGATTTCCTTCTGTTATATGACAAGACATAAGTGATATTGGTCTGGGTGCTTATAAGCCAAAAAGAAAGAAGGCCAACTTTCCGTGAGGATATTGAAGTGGTGATGCAGAACTAACCCTAACAGTTTGTAGTTATTAAATGAAGGCTTGATGGGGAATTTTTGGTAAAACTGGTATATATACATAACAATGACCAACTACAAAAGAGTAATGACATTGCTTAGCCCTTAGAAGATGTACACAGGCCTTAAAACATTAGAAGTGAGTATATTATGCAGAGATGATGAACAAACCTTTGCCCTCCTCGCCACCCCTGAAGTGCGTCAGGTGCTCCTCATATAAAAGCATCTCTCTTTTTCCCAAATTTATGCTTCCTTTGAGCATTTGGACTTGACTTTCAGCCAGCACGAGTTGCCAACGTATTGCTACTATAGTAACTTTGTGCTTAAGCAAAAATAAACAACAAAAAAGAAATTCACGAATATTATAAATACAGTATTATTCTTAGTGCACCACACTGACAAAAGAATGAATAGTCACTTAAGAAAGAATATCCCGAGCACTATACGTGTAAGCAATGATGCTTTGTAGAAAAAAAAATTCATAACATTTTTCTTTTTCCTTTCTTCAATTATGTATCACGTGCATATGAATCTGTTTATATTTAAAATCTCTTTAAGTAAATCCTTAAATGTGGGCACAGATTGCTCTATAATAGAGTGCAGACAAGCAAATCCATAATACATACATTTTCTATATATTCTCCATTTTGTGATTGATGAATGGAGAACCAAAAGAATAAATAATTTATACTTGTGGAAGTAGAAACATGTAGATGTGCCAGGCAAGGATCTTAGACGTCTTTGTTTCTAACCATGTGGCCAGTATAAACTATTGTTACGGAGGTGGAAGACCTTTGTCCAATCTTGTCTCCACTGATGAAAACATTTACTCTGGAATCAAAGATTTTCAGTACAAAATAAGTTTGCAATTAAAAGGATGATTTTCTCTTACAGACATTCAGATATGGCATGTCCTTTTGTCAATAATTTCATGAAACAAATGCTCGTATAATACAGTTTATTTAAAACATGGCTGTTGGGTTTGTTGTTTTATGTTTACATAATAAAAGAGTTTCAGACATCTTCTTCAGTTTTATGTCTTCTTCGGTATCCTAAGCTGTTCTCCTAACACCTGTATCTCAGTCTTGGTGGAAATGGTTTCCTTTTTCCTAGTTCTGCATCATTACCTCAACAAAATTTTGCTGACTTCTAATCCCAGGGATGGTGAACTGAATTTGAATATTTAAGCTTTTTTTTTTTTTTAGATTTTATTTATTCATTTTAGAGAGGAGGGGGGGGGAGGAGCAGGAAGCATCAACTCCCATATGTGCCTTGACCAGGGAAACCAGGGTTTTGAACCGGTGACCTCAGAATTCCAGGTCGACGCTTTATCCACTGCGCCACCACAGGTCAGGCTGAATATTTAAGCTTTAAAGTATTTCTCCATGAACAAAATTAACAATGCAACTTTATCATGTTTTAAAAACGATTTTCTCATAAGAATTGTAGTATATTATTCAATCAAAATGGGCAAGAAATGGGCCCTCTTTACATCATATCAAATATAAATATCCAAATTCTGTGGCTCCAATTCCAGAGGAGCACCAGACAGAAAGATCTCCCAAGTCCTCCACCTTCATGTACTCACTAAGAGCACGGTCCGTACCACATAGGTAGGCAGGAAAGGTGGAGGCTCATTGCACAGTGAGAACTTTCCCACTGTGTCGCAGCTACAGAAACGCCTGAGCTTCCTGGCTGACAGTTTCTGCCACATTTTATTCCAGCCTTCTCTTTACTCTCTCTCCCTCCCTGCCTCCCCTCCTCTATTCTCTCCTGGTGCAGTGTTTGCTTTTCTCCCATTCAATGTCTTTATTCTTTCTTTCCCCCCTTTCTTTTACTTCTCTCAGCTTCCCTTCCCCTGGTCCAATTTTAAAAGTTGGCTTTTAAGCCAAGTTTTTTTTTCTTAAGTGCTGATGAACATCCTAAATTCTAAAAAGGGTTTTTTCATTTATTCATGAAAATGTGGAAAAAGAAAGCTCCGATAATGCTGCCTATCAAAGAGTAGCTGCATTATGCTACAGGAATCATATTTAATGATTTTATTTTCTATCGAACCTGTTTCTTGTTTCACAATAATTAAAAGTAATTAAAAAATAAACTGCTACAAGTCTACACAGTCATGCACTTTGGGGTTTAAGCATCAACCGAATGTGCAGATTTGACTTCACACAGCAATTGCTTATTGAGTCAGCATGGAGACAGACAGACCTTCCCAAGTGTTCTCATGTTGTACTGTTTACAAGGCAGCCCTGCACTCTGGTTTACAGCTCCGCTTAGATCCTGTTACAGTTCGACTTAGATCTTTCTTTTGGTATAATGGAATTTAATGAGAAGGAAAGTGTGCTTTCAGTTTGCATTTTCAGAAGGATCTATGGTTAAACTTACAGTATATAAGACCACATTTACTCCCAAATAAGCAGAAGATTCTCTCACAGGAAGAACAAAACAATCCCACCTGAATCACAAAGGAAGAAATTTCTTAAAAAATTTTTTTGAGTGTTGCAAACACAAAGCAGTATTTTTCTTAAGCCAGCAAGTTTCCTACCTTTTGTTGAAGTCCACCTTAAGGTCGGTACCAACTCTGGTGCGCTGATCTTTGCAAAGCCCAATGTTGCAACCAAGAAAAGGGGCCATGTCCCGAGACATCTGTGGACCAGAGAAGCTGGCAGGGACCTCAGAGCTTTCCATTGAAGTGACTGCTCCCAGCCTGGCTGCAGCAACAGTCGACCTGAGGTAACTACTTCCACATATCAACACCTTGTCAGTGGTGGTCAGAAAGACACACACTGGAGGAAAGGGAAGTACCTGCTTTAGGGAGAGCTAACCACCTACCCCGCCCCCCTCTATCATCAAACCTTTCATATGGAAGAGAGAAAGGAAGCCAAGTAGGAGAAAACTATAGTAATAAAGCAAATTAAGTGCTTAAATTATGACACTGGCTGGCTTTGGTTATTGGAATTTAACTACATAATGAATTTCTAAAAATTCAGAGCACATGTGGTTATCTAACCTTAAAAGAATTTAGTCTATCTAGGTCGGTGGTTCTAAACACACTGTTGTGGCACGCACACTTGTGATTCTTCAGGAAGTGTTTCCTAAGTAAGTTAAGTTTAAGAATCATTTACAACTGATTTGCTTAAAAGTAAATTAGAGCAGAGGATTTAAGCTTATTCTTATAATACTTTTTTCTCACTCAAGGATCTCCCCATTTGCATTCTTGGGTGAACAATAAGGGGATAGAGGTATAGCTAATGTCCTGAGGATTGTATAAATCCTTAAATATCCATGAAACTATGCCTCATGTGTGAACATCATTTCCCACGTGTTTTGCAGTGGGAACAAAAGCCGGACCTTGAGTCTATTGTTTTAGCATCTGAGTTGCTAATATGCTTTACTTTTCCATATTCAGTTTCATTATAATCATGACACAATAAAGAAAAAGTCCATGATTTTTAAATCATCTAATAATAGTAATAGACAAGGCCCCAAAAGAGATTGCCCAGTTCCTCTTTCTATGGGCTGGATCACAACTGAACATGACCCACAGAGTCAGCAGTGATGCCTTTCAACTTGGATACAGACTATAGATGGCTGGAAAGTGCTAATTTTAAGAGGTAGAATTTATCATTGAACATATACTATGAAAACTGTGCATGGGCTCCTAGAAGGCAGTTGCTGTATTAAAGCTGTATTATTAAAAAAAGCTTCTTGTTACAATAAGCTCAAAATTGGTCTTGAAATAAGCAAGCTTTAGTTTGTTCACCTTGCTGTAGTTTAAAAAACTTTAATTTTAATGGACATATCTAGCACCTGAATAAATTATGAGCTGACATTATTTTATATATTTGAGTTCTTTGTTTTATTCATGTCTTCTTTTCTAGAAATAAGCTCCATGAAGACAATTATTTCATGTTTACATTTCTGTCTGCAGTACCTGTAACAGTAGAATAGCACTCGGCATTCAGTGGACGGTCAATAAATACTTGTTGAATAAATAAATTTTGAAAAGAATCCTCTGCTTTCCCCCAGGAAATGTCTCGCCCTCTCACCAGTCCCCTAATAGCATTTTCCAGGCGTTACCTTCCACAGAACCAGTCAGGAGAGGTCGATTGACATAAGGCATTGGTTTCTATTTAGAAAAAAAAAGAAAAAGCTGCTATCATTTTCACTAGCCAACATGATATTTCTGGTTTCTTGACTTATTTGGCAAAAGAAAAGCACAGGTTGAACTATTTAGAAAGGATAAAGGATCCTTTTTAGAATGTTGAATACCGGGGCTTTTACACATGGTTTCAGAGTTGATTGAGCACGTAAAGCCCAATGAAGACAGATCCTGCAAAAGCAAAGAAACCCTATCTGATGCGCGCCCCAAGTGTGAACACACCACATCATAACCATGTGGAAATAATAGCCTGTATCGGCTACAAAGGCTTCCACTTAACGAGAGCAGTGCCATTGTTCTTGAAAGTCTAATTTGGTAAACATCTTACGGCGCTGACTCATCAGTACTGAAAATCCAATAATAAATCACCACTGTGATTTAGCAAAAATGCTAGAATTCACATCATGAACTGGGCTACAGCATCCATTGAAACTCAAACAGGTCGCTGAAAGGTGCATTTCATCAGCAAGCTATTTAATTCATATCAAAGGAATTTTACCCCAAGTGAGTGGCAACTGGCTACTTTGAAAGCAGTTAACTGTTGGGGGAAATGAGTTGTGAGGGTTCCCCATAAAAAGGTAATAATCTCTAATCCTGGGTATTTTAAAAGTCATTTCCTCAAATTCCATAGCAAACAATGAGAAATAACAACCCAATATCTTTGTATGTTAATCATGTTTGGTAATGAAGCCCTTTAGATAATTGGCACTGCTTCTGTAGTAGGCCAAACTTTCTTTCAAGTTACAAATACTCACAAAAGGTTTACATTATAAGGGACTGCTTTGGAGATGTGCAGATTTAGTTTGTAAGTACAAAGTGAACATGCAAATTGCCTTATCTTGTGGGATTCACAAACAACCATCATTCAGATTGATTTAATACATGGCTTTTTATCTTTAAAAGTGTTAATTAGAAAATAGGGACAGTTCTCTGAACACTTAAGAGTAATAAATAGATCAAAAAACATCCATGCTTCTGTGATGGAACTTCTAAAGCCTTTGTAAAGGCATTAATACAATTGTTAAAAAGACCGCAGTATACATATTTAATAGTGTCACCAAGCTACAGTTACAATTTTAGAACTTGACTGCTAAGGTTTTCAATATTTGCTCTCTCAAAAAAGCTGAGATTTTGTACAACTTTGTTCAACAGTTTGAAGTTACTGTCATCCTTTAGTTTTTCTGCCTTGGACCCCCAAACACACTCTTCCAGGGAAGATTCTGAAACCACATGCAAATACCAGAAGTTACTCGGGAAAGAATGGGCTAAAGAATTGTATAAAGTGAACTATTAGGAGAAAAAAATAATTGTGATTCATACATTTTCTTTCAAATACCAAACACGCAACTATTTTCTGAGAATGTCTCTACTTTGAAATTTCTCTATAATAGGACAGTTAAATGCATGTGCTGGAGGAGTCAGTCTTGGCTATGCCTGCCTCAGTGACTTCGGGAAGTGACATTGCATCTCTGTCCTACACTACTGGAAACGGGGCAAAATCATAGTCCTTCTCTCCACAGTCTCGTGGTGGGGATTAAATAAGGGACTGTTGAACAGGGTCTGGCATGGGAGTAAGTGGTTTGTAGGTTATCATAAATCTAGCTGGTGGTGTTCACTAGGTAAAGTTATATGGTTATCCTATCATCAGATCTAAAAATACCTGTGGATACCCTTTCAAATTTCTAAGGCAGGCATATATTCCCAATGTGGTGAGGGCCCTTGGCCTTGGTGTTTCCAGGGACCTTGACTTTCCCTCTTCCAGAGAAGGACTAGGGAGCCATTCCTTCTTCTGAGCTACTTCTTTTCTAGTGCCCCTATCAGTGTTCTAGTATACTTTCTCTTTATTCAATATTTTGATTTCATAAATTATATACATAGGTAGCAAGACAGTCGTAAAATATAAAATATTATACAATAAAACTAATTTGTCAGAAAACATTTTTAAAATTTATCGTTTAAGTTTTCTCTATGACCTCCTTCAATTCTTTATGCTTTGTATTTTTGTTCCCTGACCATATGCTCCAAACCTCATGCCTCACACAATCTCTTCTGAACTAGAGACTCACACTCCCTAGACCTTTGGCCTCTTGGAGTCGTGAACTTGCCCTGGTCTCCCAGTCCAATGGCCCTTCCTTTTTTTCCTCTGTTCAGTCCTTCAGTCATGTACCTGTCTGTCCTCTAGAAATACTTCGATTTCCTCCTCTGCTTTACCATGCTATGAATCCTTTTCATTAATTGCCTTATCTACTCTCACTTCAAAATGACAGTACAAGGGACCCTGGCCGGTTGGCTCAGCGGTAGAGCATCGGCCTGGCGTGCGGCGGGACCCGGGTTCGATTCCCGACCAGGGCACACAGGAGAAGCGCCCATTTGCTTCTCCACCGCCGCCCCCTCCTTCCTCCCTGTCTCTCTCTTCCCCTCCCGCAGCTAAGGCTCCATTGGAGCAAAGATGGCCCGGGCGCTGGAGATGGCTCCTTGGCCTCTGCCCCAGGCGCTAGAGTGGCTCTGGTCACGGCAGAGCGACGCCCCGGAGGGGCAGAGCATCGCCCCTGGTGGGCGTGCCGGGTGGATCCCGGTCGGGCGCATGCGGGAGTCTGTCTGACTGTCTCTCCCCGTTTCCAGCTTCAGAAAAATACAAAAAAAAAAAAAATGACAGTACAAGGGCAAGTAAGTTATGAAACTCTACAGGTCACTATGAATTTCTATTATTTTTCCTCAGCAGTGTCCTTCTCTTATTTAGTTCAACCGCACTGAGAGCACATCTATAGATCCTGCAATAGAATAAGTGCTATCCATACGTTATCTTATGGAATTCATTAATCTCTTACTTTCTTATGCCAATCACATGGCACCAATATTCTCATCTTACAGCTGAGAAAACAGGTTTAGAGAGATTAAGTAGTCTGTCTAAGGTCCTATAACTTATAAGTGACTGAGCTTGAATACGGAACTGGCCTGAATGAAAAGGTTTTAGCTGCTGTACTGAGTAGGCTCTTATGGCCTTTCTGAGCTCTGGCATTGTCTCAGCTGATTATCATTCTAATCTAGTGCCCATAGGATGCCCCTGCCACCACGGTCATCAGGTGATGATGCTTGTGCATTTCGAGAGAACACTGAGGCTGCTCAGAGCTCCCTTTCTCTTTGTCTTTCTTCTCCCTCCACATCTCTATGCTCTGTTTCTGATTGGTTACAAGCTAGAAGGATCTAAGCCACCTCCCCTATTCCTGAGCAAGCAGAGGCTCAGAGAGAAGAGGCACTTGCCCCGGCTCATGGTGGATTGCAGACACAGTTAGGACTGACATGCAGGCCTTCAGGCTCAGTCTAGCACTCTTACCACCCTGGGCCTCTTTGGTGAGGAGGTGACTTCAGATGGGCTCTAGGCCTAGACCTTTGCATGTCCCTGTGCCCTTCTCTTCCACCTTGGGATGTCAAAATTGCACGAATGATTCCGCTTTCTGTTGGCTCCTTCTCTCTGTTTACAGGTGTTTTTATTTCCATCGGCTGAATATGCAAATAGAAACATTTTTCTGGATCTCACTCCTTTCCTCAATTGCTCTTTCTCAATCTCTTTCCTTCCTTATCTCTCTTTTAGTGCCAGATTCCATCAGAGTTGTTTCCATGTACTACATTCTTTTGTCACTCATTCCTTTATTACAATTTGACTTTCATACCAGCTACCACATAGCCTGGTTGAACCTATGTTTCTGAAGACACTCTTATGCATTATTATTGTCAGATTCAATCCCTGCAATCCAAACAATCTTTGTATCTGTGGCCATTGGAAGACCCTTCATGTCTGAACTTGCTGCAGATTTCAGAGACCACCTTAACCTTAGGCAGAAAATTTAGGATCTCCAAACCAATGCTCTAACACTAAGACAACTAATCATTCTTGCTGCTCTTTTAGCTTTAATTTTATTCAAAATTCTAATTCTAATTACCCAGTATGTGTCTTTTTATTTTCCCTCTTGTGCTAGAATCCATGTTTTAGGGTCTTCTTAGAATCCTATGTTGTCTAGTATTTAGACCTTGCCTTGTTACTGCCAGTGCCCACCAGAGAGTAGACTCCCACCTCAGCACTGTAGTCTAATGACGAGCACTCTCCCAACCCCTGAGAGCTGCACACCCTGGCATGTGACTCCAATGTCTCTATCATTTGGATCTCTCAGTATCACTCTGTCTTGGATTCACTAGCAGGATACTTCATTTTGACAGTGCTAAATGCCTCTCAGAACCATACCACATTCAGTTGCTCCAATGAACTTCCTCCCATCACCAGCAACTTGGTCAGTTCTCCTAGTGCCTACCAATTTCCTAGAGAAGTCAAATTGCAGATTTTAGCTTCTTCTGGAGAGTTTGTACCAACGTGGTCAATAGGACCTTACCTGGGCCCACCATGGGAGCTGCATCGTTTTCAGACTTTCTGCAGCATCTAATCCTCCTGCTTGTTCACATACTCCACCCCCATCTTCCCTTTTTCATTGCCACTGACAGTTCAATATGAGTTTACTTCACATCTTCTTGATGGTGCTCTCGTTTCTTTTGCCCATTCTTCTTAATATTCTATCCTTTTATCTTTTTACAACTTCTCCTTTGAAATTTTCATTTTTTTCAGTAACTTGATGTAGACATTGTATATTTTCAGTACCTCTAATATCAATTTGACTCACAAGTGCCACACATAATTTGAAACCTTCTGCTGTGGAACCTTTTTATCTGGATGTCACAGAGACACATTTGTTTTCATACATTTAAAATCAATCCATCATTTTCCAACACCAAAAAAAGAGTCCCAGCTGTCTGACCAGGTAGTGGCACAGTGGATAGAGCATCAGACTGGGATGCAGAGGACCCAGGTTCGAAACTCTGAGGTTGCCAGCTTGCCTGGGCTCATCTGGAATGATTAGAGCTCAATAGCTTGAATCCAAGGTTGCTGGCCTGAGCAAGGAAGGGGTCACTAGGTCTGCTCTAGCCTCCCCAGTCAAGGCACATATGAGAAAGCTGTCAATCAACAACTAAAGTGCTGCAACGAAGAATTGATGGTGCTTCTCATCTCTCTCCCTTCCTCTCTGTCTCTCTCTATCTGTCCCTCTCTCTGTCTCTCTCTCTGTCTCTGTCACACACAAAAAAGTCCCAGCTTTTTTTTCCTGTTTCTTTCCCCCTATTATTATTAAGAGCTACTATTTTCCTAATTATTAAGGTTAAAATTATGTGGTCTTGATTGATTTCTTTTACTTTGTTGCTTCTAGCATCTAATCAGTCATCAACTCCAGCTACATCTTCTTCATAGTCAGTTATATAAGTTATATATGACTTCTTCCTTAGTCAGTTGGCTTTCCTTTTCTTTACTCTAGCCATCACTAGGTTTCATTATCTTTTTGTTGAAAACTACTTTAGCTCACATGACCTCTGTTGACACTGGATTCCTCTTATAACTGCTCTGACTACATCTTTCCTGTCACCATTGAATCATTCTTTCTAGAGTGAGGTTGTGATTAAATGAGATGACATCTGCAAAAATTACTTGATAATAATATCTCTTTGCTAAATGAATAATAGTTGTTTATCTTATTATGCCACTGAATGCTCAAATATTATTAAATTATTTTCAATGCCTACTGAATAAAGACAAAGTACCACTGTTTGGTTTTTAAGACCCCTTGTTATATTGTTGAAGTTCATCTTTCTGCACATTTCCTACTAATCTGTATATATTTTATTCTAGCCAACTGAAAATCCTGTCATTTGCTCAATGCATCCCTATTACCTGTACTGTGTACATATTATTCAACATCTCCCCTGACCCCTGGACTGTCTTTGCCCCAGTGAGATGAAAGTAAGCCAAACAAATGATATCTAGCATTCTTTGGTAAAGGTTAACCATTATTAATTAAGTTTTTATGTTCAGCATGGGTCCATCTATTGATTTTGCATTATTCTTTTGAGTCATATTTGAACATTAAGTTATAATCCTCCTTAATCCACATGATTATCTTCAGAAGGTGAAAAATAATAAGTGGTGATCATGTAGAAAAGAAAAAAGCTGGAGGTATTAGTTGATGACATAAATATAAGCTGAAAGTATAAGGTAGCTATTAATAGCTAGCCAGATCTCAGCCTACATAAGTTAAAAAAAATCTACTTTTGGGAAAATTATCATCCCCTGGTTCTCAGTATTGCTTGGACTATACCAGAATATTGTGTCTAGGTATCACATTTGAAGAAGAACATTGGTAGAATGGAGTGTGTGTGGAAGAGATGATTAGAACAGTAAAAATTTTAATAGTTAAATGAGACAAAGAACCAGGATAATTTAACTTATAAAAGGGAAGGATAACTAAAGAAATGACTAATATCTTTACATTATGTAAGACTATTATAAAAAAGGGTGCTATACATGTTTCTCCAACAAATAGAAGTATAGACAAATAAAATTATTTGTGAATCAATATTATAAAAACTTTATAACAAGACCTCTCTACACTGGACAGTCAGATTGAATCTGATTAATCAAGATTTCCTACTGTATAGGTAAATTGTACTAAATGTCCACAAAAAACTCTTAAAATTTTAATATTCTGAAAGAAAAATAAAACCTCTTGGGAAGTCATTAGAATAACTTACATTAAAACAATAGATATAGTATGTATGACTTTGCCAGTCTAAGGCCAGTCAAAAACAAAGAAGTCCTAACAATGGAGAGATTCCCATTCCAAAATATGAATTGCAAGAAATAGCAATAGAATTTATATGTGAGTGATTTTTCAAAACTGCTTCTTTGCTTGGTAGGTTGATAGAGCCATAGTCACTATGAAAGAACACACAGCCACAAAAAACCTTTGGGCTGGGATGACTGGGTGAAAGGGTATTCTTTTAGCAAGTTGCAATTTACCTGAGGTAGTGGTAACAAGATGTCACTGAACCACGTGGCTATGTGTGGGAGTCATGTTTATGCTGTGGATGGTGGGAACCTTGCTTGATTAAGAGAAGACCAGTCCCAAACCAGCCCCATGCCCACTACAATGCCTTGAAGTTCACCTGATGGATTTGATGTTTACAGTTTCTTCTTCTCTTACCACCTCTCTGCTGCTTTACTCCCATCTGCATTCTATTTTCCTCGCACAGTGCTCTGGCTAAACTCATGGGTGCCAAGCTTTCTCAATGAGCTGTCAGTCTCTTGGCCCTTCATTTGTCTTCAGGTTGTCAATTGCAATTTTGATCACAGTTGAGTTTTATTTTGCACAGCTGCATTACCAGTGGCATAAACTGGTCTTTTATGATCCCCCCCCCCTTATTTTTTAGTCTAACATCTTAGCTGCTACATTCTCTCACCACCTGTTTTGGCTCCAGATTACACTCAAGTTGTTTTATTCCAGACTGACATATACAGCCTGGATACAACTTTCTGAATATCAATGGAAAGAAAAAGATCACCTATAATCTACTCGTAAGACATTGAAAAAGTATTTATATAAAAATCATGAACAAGTGTAATGTATCACACTCTGAGCAAGTGGGCATGTAATTACTTGTAAGGCTGATTTTAGTTGAAAGCATAGTTTTCTATTTCTATCCTTAAATATTTTCCTGTGTGCAAAGTTTTGTAGAATTTGGCACATTTGCAAATGCCTGGTGCTAGTATTACTTCTGTAAAATCATGTGCTGATTGTACATCATTTCAATGACGTTACACCTACCTCTAATTTAGCCGAGGGGTCTATGAGTACTTCTCCTCCAGATTCTCTTGGCTAGTATTTTGGCCCTGAAGTTTTAGTTGCTCAATAAACTACAGTGCAGGAAGAAGTATACTAACAGGTAGTATTTATATAAATTAAACACTCAAATAACTTTTATAAAATTAGATATGAATTCTCTTTGGTGTTATCATTATTGCTGGCATACACTGTGTCCTATATGCTACATGCAGATGTGTTTATTAATGAGAAACACTAAATAAACTTATTTTTAAGGTTTTTAAGACTTAATATGTCCCTGATTTTCAATACTCATCTTTATCTCTTCATGTAAAAGGCCTTTATTATTTTTTCTGAAAGAGTTTCTCTTTTAAAAGTTTGGGTATTTTGGAATTGAACTCTGTAGCTCTGCAGAGGGATATTCTCAGTTTCATGAACAATTCCACTCAAAGATGAGCAGCCTCTCACTTGAAAGGGTTTCTCAGTTTAGCTATTTTAGGCATGGCCGTTCCTGACTCCATTCATGATCCATCAGGTCTAGCAACCACCACCATCTAAATGCATCTCCTAGAAAAATTTAGAAGAAAGAAGTTTAATGATTCCTTGGTGGCCAATAGTCTTCATTGCTGGTTGAATCAGTGGATATTCTGATGCACAAAGATTCTAGTGCTTTTCCCATGCAAGAAACTGTGAACAGTACAATTTCAGCTAAGATTGGGCATGGCAAGTAAATGAACCAACAGATTTTTTAATTAATTGACATTGGTATTATTTCTGTTTCCTCCAAAAGACATTCCTTTTGGATCTGGAGAGTAATCTTATACCAAATAGTTATAAATAATGAAGCTGCTTTGATAGACATGAATTCAAGATACCTCAAAATCTACAGTTTTCTTGGCTCATCTTTTTCATACCTGTTGAATTTCTCTATTGTCCCCAGCTTATACTGAGGATGGACTGAATTAACAATTACCTATATTTAGAATACTAGCTCAAAAAGAGCTGCATTCTGTTTCTAAGCTTGCAATATAACTCACTGTATTACTAAACTCAGGAAACTAATTATGTTCCAAGAGATCAGCCTTTGTTGGGCTTTTGGTATATTTAGAATAAAAGTGGATAAAGATGATAATAATGCCAACTAAGTTGTTAAAGATGTAATATTCTTAAATAAATAAATTTTGTCAAGGACCTACTGCATGGAAGGTTGTGTTTTAGACTCCCTGATTAACATGGAATTTTCCATTATGATTTGTGCTATCACTGGTAACTGAGAGCACAGTGGGTCTTCTAGATTAGAGCACAGGAGGTCTTCTAGACTAGAGCACAGGAATTAGCCTCCAAAATGATCAGTTGGTATCAGATTCTCTCTAGAAAGATCTAATGCAATAAAGATCTGGGTTGCTTTTCTGTGGGATTGAAGCTTACTGAAAGTCTCACAGCAGTCCTCCCCAATTCTCCCAATGACACAGTACCCTGTTTAGTGTGGCTTTGGATTAGACTTCATGGGTGGCTGTGGGCTTCTGAACCTCTGGCAAACTACTGGTGTCTGCCTTCTATGTTATGTGCTAGATTGCTTAATATGCTTCACTTTGGCAAATGCATTGCAATTGAAAACAACAAAATATAAGATTGGGACATCCATGTTTCTACTAAGATTTGGAGATGATCTTACATGTACTTCTTCAAGATACATTTTTACTCAATATATGTGATTTACAAATAAGGTCGATACATTTTAAGCTCTTTAAGATTCAGACATTTACAACATATTGGTTGTATTTTATCTTCTGAATTCCTTCATTCAAAATCCTGAACAATATTGATTTTATTATGTAAGCATATAATTGTAGTCTTTTCTTGAACACATGCTAAGTTTATTTTGATTATAAAAGTAAAAAAAAAAAAGTAGAGATCTGGATTCTCTCTTCGTGTATTATGATAGGATACAGGGCCTAGTAAAATGCTAATACCATTTTAGTAGGAGAATATGGCACCTTTTATGGTTTAACTACATTAAGGTGACATCACAGCGCCACATGACAACATGAGTTAAGATGAAATACACTCATTAAAAAACAAATTCCATCATGTCATGGGTAACTTGTGATCTCTAGCCTTGGAGTGTTGAGCCTTGTAGATCATGCCAGAGCCCACGTGAAGTCTGTTATTAATAATAAGAATAAATTCCACCCCATTCCTTAGGGTGCTCATTCACATCACCAGTCAACAACTCAACACACTCTTTAGTAACAAAAAAAAGAGAAATATAGTATATTCTGATGGTTTGAATAAATTGCATGGAAACTTGATAATGTGTTAACATTCATTTGCTGAAAAGTGAGCCAATGATGGTTAAGTGATTTCATCTTAAAATAGGTGTGTGCTGTTTGTTTGTATCTGTGGCTGGTTAGCTCCTTGGTTAGAGCACTGTGTTAATGAAACTCAGATCAGGGGCATTTCCCCATGTGGCCCTGTCAGCTTTTCCCTTTCATGGGTCATGATTTCATCTTTGACCCCCGCCTGCTGTTGCACACATGTTGACTACTGACCAATAAGGAGATGAGATTAGATATCACGTATTGCTCAAAGCAGATTGACTACCACACCAGAGAAAATAAATCACAGCACATAATCAATGTGGGTGCTTCTATACTATCACCTGATGGACAATCGATCTGAGATTGTGCAAATAGATGTGTATAGATATAAAGACACATACTCTAGAGCAGTGGTCCCTAAACCCCGGGCCGCGGACTGGTACCGGTCCATGGGCTATTTAGTACCAGTCTGCAGAGAAAGAATAAATAACTTACATTATTTCTGTTTTATTTATATTTAAGTCTGAGCGATGTTTTATTTTTAAAAAATGACCATATTCCCTCTGTTACATCCATCTAAGACTCACTCTTGACGCTTGTCTCGGTCACGTGATACATTTATCCGTCCTACCTTAAAGGCTGGTCCATGAAAATATTTTCTGACATTAAACTGGTCCATGGCCCAAAAAAGTTTGGGGACCACTGCTCTAGAGCCAGTTACCAATCATGCCACTGATGGAGAGTCATATGAAGAAAGACCATTATGAAACAGTGAGTTGTGCTTAAAGGCTTTAATCACTGTAAAAAAAAGTGGAAGACTGGATAAAGAAGATGTGGCACATATACACTATGGTATACTATTCAGCCATAAGAAATGATGACATCGGATCACTTACAACAAAATGGTGGGATCTTGATAACATTATACGGAGTGAAATAAGTAAATCAGAAAAAAACAAGAACTGCAGGATTCCACACATTGGTGGGACATAAAAATGAGACTAAGAGACATGGATAAGAGTGTGGTGGTTACGGGGGGCGGGGGGGGGGAGGGAAGGAGGGAGAAAGGAGAGGGGGAGGGGCACAAAGAAAACTAGATAGAAGGTGATGGAGGACAATCTGACTTTGGGTGATGGGTATGCAACATAATTGAATGACAAGATAATCTGGACATGTTTTCTTTGAATATATGTACCCTGATTTATTGATGTCACCCCATTAAAATTAGTAAAAATTTATTTATTAAAAAAACAAACAAACAAAAAAACCCAGTGAGTTGGTTGTATCAAAGATTAAAGACAGCTGTAGATTTATTATTTTAAAATCTCTGGATGAGAAGATTGGATTAGATAAACTTTAAAGTCCTTCCAGCTCTTAGTCCTTCCAGCTCCCTACAATCTCCAAGTGCATTGATTAACATACATAATGTAAAACAATGTAGTTTTGTAAAGCAGAATTGGCAGGAAGACAATATTCTCTCGAGAAAAACTACTTTCTGTGAGTTTTCCCTTCAAACTACCAAAAAAAAAAAAAAAAAAATAAGGTGATCAAGTAGTGCTCAAAAATAATTTCTGGGCTTAAACTTAAGATTCTTTTATCTGGAACAGATTATTTTATTTCACAATTAGAAATGACATCCAAAATGCAAATATTACCGAGAGCGATAGCACATTGCCTCTATGTTGTTAACAACTGTTATAAGAGCCATCTTACAGAGTACGTTTGAGAGGGGGAAGCATACCTTATTCAAATATATGAAGATGATTTTACAAATCATATCCTATTTTATTCCAGCCCTAATTCTGCCAACCCTTCTGGGTATGTAACAGTTTTAAAGACAGTGCTTCAAAATTTGAAGAGGGGGGAAAAAAGAAGAAACAGCTTAAATGGGAATATAACTCTTAGACTTTCACCAAATAAATTTTCTATTTTTTTTTTTTTTTTTGTATTTTTCCGAAGTTAGAAGCCAGGAGGCAGACAGACTGCTGCATGCACCCGACTGTGATCCACCTGACATGCCCACTAGGGGGCGATGCTCTGCCAATTTGAGGTGTCACTAGGTTGCGGCGGGAGCCATTCTAGCACCTGAGGCGAGGCCATGGAGCCATCCTCAGCGCCCGGGCCAACTTTGCTCCAATGGTCCCTTGGCTGCAGGAGGGGAAGAGAGAGAGAAGGAGAGGGGAAAGGGTGGAGAAGCAGATGGGTGCCTGTCCTGTGTGCTCTGGCCAGGAATTGAACCTGGGACTTACACATGCTAGGCCAATGCTCTACCGCTGAGCCAACCAGCCAGGGCCTCACCAAATAAATTTTCATAGTTTTACAGTTAGTTATAATTTCCTTGAGGGCTAAAATGACTTAGAATTAAATGTACAATAAAATACCAAATATATATTAGTTCTTTAAAGTTTTGTTTCTCTATTTTTCTAAGCTATCTTAGTTTAGATCACATCTCTTTGACATGAGAATTTGATAAGACAGTGTTTATTGTCTTATTGAGCAGGAAGAAATCTGTTCAGGCAGGATTTGGAGAGTTATGCCATTTGGAGTTCAGTTTAGCCATGCAGGAATGTTGTTTTGATAGTAATAAAACAAAAATAAGTAGGAGAAAAATAAGTGTAAATGAACTGAATTTCAAGGTTCCAGAATTTCTGTTTCCTATTGTTGCTGTGAGTAGAATAAGAGAACCAGGGCTCCAGATGTGGGAAAGGGATGCAGGTTGGATCCAGAAGTTCTGTTTTTTTTATTTTTTTATGTAAGAGTTAAAAGAAAAGGCTGACAAAGAGACATTGTTCCATTGTGTGCTGGATGTGTTCTTTCACTAGTGTGCTTGCTCCAACCTGAGGTTCACGTAGGTCTTACCTAGGACAGCTTGTTGGATGCATGAATAGGAATCACAACCAGAAAATAAGTCTAGGTGTTTCACAAAGAACATTTTCCAGCCTTGGTTGAAAAGGATCAGTCATCTGGTCGTACTGACCAAAAGGTGCCAGGCCACTTGCATAGTAATGAGATCAAAAGCCCTCTCCCCTGGCTTCCCTGCAACTCCCATTACTGTTTTATGGGGACAGTTGAGTCTTTTTCATCTGTGAAGCTGAGATGGCAAAAGCTAGCAGTCTCCACGTCAGTGCCCTCCACGCTGCCCTCGTCTGGTGCCAGTGCTTCCAGTTCTCCAGCCCGTCCCTTGACCTCAAGAGGAGACACTTGCCAGACCCTCCTCTAGCAGAGCAGCTGTTACTTTTGGCCGAGTCAAAGGCCTTTTAGGTTTTAGGAACTTCTTAGTGAGATCATTTTGCTTATCTTTTGAATGTTAAGTGACCAGACCTTTGTAAAACTGGTATTCTTCTCTTTCTACAGCGATAAACTGGAAACTATACTCATGTGGGTAGTCGTACATTAGAAGGCCAGGCTTTCAATCTTCTTAACTTCCCATATAATCAAAAGAACCTAATGAATTCAAGTTGCCTGTAACATTTTGTGTGTTTCTGAGTTGAAACTGAATTCCCAAACAACTATGTGAACAATAATGAAATTCAGGCAAAGAGGCTCTAATTTCCTGTTTTTAGAAAAGGAAGTCTTATGGTGAACTCCTGGGTTCCACTCCCTGTGATTTAAGACAACGTAACATTTAGCACTTATCGACTGCATTTTTGCACACAAATGATTTCAAAGACCTGGAAAAAATGTAATGGTTGAATTGAATTTGATTGGGAATACAATTTATAGGATTATATAACACATGTATTCTCTCAAGTTAAAAACTGTACAGCACACTCTTATAGATTACAGTTTAATTGTGGTGATAATACAATAAAAGAGTGTCTCATACTTCCATATAGGAATTTAGGTACAGTAAGCAGAATGTAATTATTCCAGTTGGAATTTGGCCAGAAGCTGGGGATTAAAAACCTTTAGTGTTATGAAAAGTTCCATGGGATGTTTGATGACTAAAAATAGCCCAAAGCTTAGATTTATGACATCTAAAAATAGTACCCTTTGTGGGATTAGTCCACCCAGGTCATGCTGGGGCATGGTTTGGGCAATAGTGAAAAAGCTCCATTTATTGAATTGTAAACATAGTTTCTAGCAGCTCTGCTTTGGAGATCTGTATTCAAGCACTACTTCCCAACTTCTAGCCGCTTTGCTGGAGGTTGCATCCCACTGGTACTCAGTAAATGCACAGTAATAAAGAAAATGTCAGGTAAGCTTGGTTTTTAATGATGGTAGTATAGGAGGCCAAGGACCAAAGGTGGAATTACAAGTAAGTGACTGAAATGGCTCCATATGTCATGTGATTTCAGAAGCTGTGGAAAGACACAAAATGCCACGTCAGTTTGGTTTGTTGTGCCTACACTTTCACAAATGCAATTTTATTCCTTTTGAATAATGTTCAACCCCAAAAGGATATATACTTGAAGGGGTTAATACATAAGACTTAGTTGTCATTTAAATAACAGTGTATCATGAACTTTTTACATCTCATTCTATGGAGATATGTTAGAACTGAAGAGTAAAGAATCTTTAAAAATAAAGGTTTTGGGTAAGTAAACTACTGAAGGAAGAAAAGCTTATAGTAAAGGAGTATGGAACCAGCAAAACCAGATTTCTCCAGTCTCATTTATATGGACTCTATTATCTTCCTTCCAAATTTGTATGTTGAGTGTCTAACCTGCATTTTCTCAGAATGTGACTATATTTGGAGGTAATTAAGTCAAAATAAAATGGGGGGGCACTAATCCAATCTCACTGCTGTCCTTATAAGAAGAAAAAGTTTGGAAACACAGAGAGACACCAAGGATGCATGTGCACAGGGAAAAGACCATGTGAGGATGCAGCAAGACTGTATCACCTGCAAGCCAAAAATGGAGGCCTCAGAAGAAAACCAACCCTGCCACCACCCTGATCTTAGACTTCTAGTCCCCATCACTGTGAGAAAGTAAATTTCTGTTGTTGAAGCCACCCAATGTGTGGTGTTTGGCTATGGCAGCCTGAGCAAACTAAAACACTCCCCCTCCATCAGAGGGAGGCATCAGGAGTGCTAGTTAAAACTCCCAGCTCTTTGAGGCTGAAACTTTTATCGAGAGCAGCTCTAATCTTTCTTGGACCTTTCCAGCCCTAGTAAAAACCCTGTGGGTCAGGTCCATCACCTCAGGTTTTGTAAGGCATGACTTCAATTCAAAATGTTATCTGGGTGTTTATATATGGTGAAGTCAACGGAGGTGATGAGCAAAAGTTAAGTGGGGAAATCTAATCATGAACTTACCAGTCATATTATCAAGTTGGAGTCAGATGATTCACTTCTTTGCTGGTAGCTATGGTTTTATTGGCCAACCCGCCATACTAAAAACAAAGTGCCTATACCTTTGCTACTTAAATCCCAAGAGCAATTTACCAGGATAGTCCTCTGTTGGGCATTTTTGACGTATTACATAAATTTTGATGGGAGTATTTCAAAATAGACTTTGGGGGCTATGAAAACTTTGGCATCAACAAGCAATGAAGGGCCACTTGCATTAATATTATTTAATGTAAAGTAACCACAGTTATAGTAAGTCAGAATATTCATGTTTGAATCCAGTATTAATTGTTAATAATAAAACTGCAGCCTTTTAAAATGCAACTATTGATGTTCTTATGCCTGTGGAAACTGAGAGTCTTGAGGGCAAGGGTAATTTATACTTGCCAAATCACTAAGAGAAAATTCCAACTATGTGGAAATGTAAATATGTAGTATTAGAAAAGATAATTAAGGATAGGTTAAATATTTACCCAGTTTTTTTCTTTCTTTTTGATCACAAATAAAACTTCCCTTGATGGTTCAAGTGTTTCTGATAGGAGATGGGGTGGTAAAAAAAAAATGGGGTAGTGGAGTTGTGTTTTTTTTCCCCCAACCAAAATATATCTTGTAATTTATATAGTCATAAAATCTGGTCCCTTTTTGCTTTTGACTTTGATATTTATGCTACAATTATTTTATTTTACCAAGATACTGATAAAAAATTTAGTATGTGTTGCATTAAAAATATCAAAGATATGATATTGAATATGAATATAAAAAACTAGATTTTAGCAGCAAATTAAGTGGCAGTTAAATAGAATGTAAACAAATGATTTAGAGAAAATCTGCAGAAGGTTAGAAGTGCAGGCACTCGAGTGTTCCGAGACTCCTAACTGTCACCATTAAGAAGAGTCTCTGCAGCAGGTGCACAAATAAATCACTATATTGTGGGAGGGTTTTGACATAAAGAGCTTTATGTAAAGCTTTTCATTCAGTAGCACTTTCCCCCTCTTTATTCTTCCCTTGATTACTTTCTAAAAAATAGAGTTGCAAAAGAAATGTTATTCCTGAGAAGGAAATGTCTATATAAAACTATTCTATCAGTCATAATCCAGTCAGGAAAACAGAATCCATTGTAGGTATTTCAAACAGAAGCAATTTAATAAAGGGAGTTGGTTACAAAGATGATGGAAATGTTGACAATGTGACAGTGATGTGATTGGAAATTAGAAACAGTAGGAAACCACTACTCTTCCAATGGTTGGAAGGACACAAAGAGGAGGTATTGTTTTCACAGCTCAGGGACGAGGACCACCCTTGGGGAACTAGAGTCCAGATGGGAACTTACTGGAGCTATGAGAGAGGAGTTTCTCCAATGGAGCCAGAATCAGAAAGAAGATAGAATCATTGCCAAAGGTGAAAATCAAAGCAAGAAAGAGCAGAAAACCCCCCCCAAAATTTTAGTTTTCTTCTTTCAGGATTCTGCCAGTGCCTCCCTTTGGCTAAACTTACCTAAATCCAGTTGGCAGAGGAGATTGGGAAATTAGTTCCCAAAGATGCAAAGCAGACAGAGAATGGATAGACAATGGATCAAGAGCAAAATGGCATACACACAAAATGGAGCTACTTTGGTTTGTGTTTCCTTTTAGTTTATTAGGCTCTCATGACCATGGCATACTGAAAATTGCTTTGGAATATTATAGAAGTTATTGATAAAAGAAAACTTTAAAAAATTTATTGATTTTAGAGAAAGAGGAAGACAGAGAGACAGAGATGGAGAAAGAAGTAGGAACATTGATCTGTTTCTGTGTGTGCACTGACCAGGGATAGAAACATTTTGTTTTTTGATATTTTTTTCTGGCTATGAGATATTGAATGATATAAGTAAAATCCCCCTGAGCCTCAGAACTGGAAATTCACTGAAACTAATGTGTTAGTTAAGATGTGGAATGCAGAGGCTGAAGAAATCAAAATGGTACCTGTTAGTAATATTGACTTTCAGACCCAGATTCTGAATATTCTTTAGAATATCAGCTCCCAACTTGATACATGGCATTTCAACTTTTGCAATTTTGTACAAATGAACTCCTTTATTTCTGCCTGTCTCATTAGGGCACTCCATGCTTTCCAGAAATGCAAGTGAAGTTTAATAGAGATAAAGCCATTCCACTGGCGCTGCTATGATCAAGAAACTACAATCAATCTTGTTTTCTTCAAGCATGTCATAAAAAGACCCTTTTCCTTCTTATTAGCATTCTTGAACACAGTACAAGCTGATGACTTGCTTGAAGTCATTCACTATAGGGATACAGCACCTACTGCACGTGATAAAACGACATAAGGCATATGAACTGCTCATTACAATCTAATTAGTTTGGGCTTTTCATTTCATTTTATGTCCTGAATTGAACCTGATTCAATATGACTCTGAGCTGGAGTTCATCATGTCTTCTCCCTGGCAATGCAAGTTCATGGTGTTTGCTTGCTAGATTCCGCGGTTACAGAGACTGTCCCCCGCCTCCTTTTTTTAATAAGGAGCTGTTTAGAAAGAAGGCCATTGATATAAAATGACAGAAGCCTTTGCTATTATATGTTCCTCCATGAAAGATTTTGATTTGACCTAACACACATCACAGTTGTTGAAGCATTTCTAGTTTTGGCTATTATAATAAACTGGCTTACCTCATTCGTGGATTCACTTTCTTACAGTGCAATGAGAGTAATGGTCCTAGCCTTTGGGTTACATTCCAGAGAATAATTAAACAACAACAATAAAACACTTAGGTTTATTTTTCTAATAAGCTCAGTTATATTGGTGGCTTCTTGAGAACAAGATGGCTTCCATTTTTGAATTGTTTCCAGTAACATTTTTCTGTATCTCAAACCAGTAAGCAGACTATATGTGGGTAGACTAAGCTTTATCCAATTTCATTATTTTAGAAATTGTAAGAAAAGGACAACTGGCATCCTTCTGGAAGATGTATCACTTTTCTCTGTGTTTTTTTGGCATGATGGAGATCCTTTTTCTTTCTTTCTTTCTTTTTTTTTTTTTTTTACATATTTATAGATATATTATGGGTATCTATCATAGTCAGTTACTCCTTTTTAAAAATTTGTGTCAATGTAATAAAGGTCCAAACCTGTGGATAACTTTTATAAGAGTTTATCTGAGTCAAATTGACAATATATGCCAGGAAGCAAGACCTCAAATGCTCCCAAGAATAAGTTTTGCAGCTTCTTTTATGCATTTAAAATTAAGGGTGGGATGTAAGTAAAATTGGAGAAAGCGAGGTGGGGATTGGATTATAGAGTAATTGACAGGATTCTGTGCTCTCTTGAAGGTTAATACCCTCTTTGAGTTGCATTACTTCTGGTATCACAAAGGTGTGTTAACCTAGAAGCACAAGAATAATGGATAGGGCTGGCTTAAAACCTTTCCCTAAAGAAGTTACAGGCCTGGAGCATGACTACCCAGCATGACCTGCTCAGTTAGGAAATTATAATCATATTATCCTGTAAGATTAGTTTACATAAAACCCCTCTTTTGGTCCACAACTGAGAAATCATTTAATATGGGTATTGTTAATATAAAAAGCTCATAAACATATTTTGCTTGATACTCATATGAGTTTTAAAAATTTGTTGCATCATCTGGGAAGCAAAGATTGTGTTTAAAGTTCACCTTATAAAATAGCATAAGGTTTTGCCAAAACATTGCCCTTCTGTTCTATGCCATGTAACTGTTCCACGCATGAGGCCTTTTGGAACTCAGTTAAAATCATTTTGAATAAAGCAGATTTCCCTCACATTACTAAGTTCATCCTATGAATAATAATAGAAATAAATAATTATATAAACCCCATAGTTTTGGTGAGAGGATATAGGTAGATTATTGATGTCAAATGTTAAGAATTTTATCTTTCACAAAATATATGTTCACCATGTTGGTTCCCTTTCCACTTCCTTCCTTTGGAGCAATGTAATTTAATCAGATTCTGACTCTAAATAACATAATTAAACTCCATGTGGTCCTGTTGATCTAATTCCTAGATCAACCATGCTCTGCCCAAAAATATTTCTTCTATGATAGAGAGGTTTGTTTAATTCAATTTTTATATCATAATTGATTACCATCATATATTCCAATGAACTGAGCTTCACTGTTGATTGAACATTTTGAGGATACTGCATAAAGCTTTTCCTCCATTTGAAAGCCTACAAAAATGCTAACATTTTTTATAATATTCACTGATCTGCTTGTTAAAGAATCTATGGTAGGTGAATATCTGCTTTGTTTATTTAGGTCGTATATCCTTGCTGGTCTTATTTCTGCAATAATTTGTTGAAAGTTTGTGGTTAGATGGTATGTAACCTTTAATTCAGCTATTGTTAGCACTTTTGTATGCCAGAGAGAGGTTTTGAAATTTTCAGTAGGCCATGAACTCTTAATAGGTAATCTTAATTGTTCCCTTAGTACTTGAGAGCCATCGTGACATCTGAGTTATACACATTTCTTATGTATAACCTTCAGCTCAACATTGAAGTGGAGGCAAAGGCATTTGTTCCATACTTCATACAAAAAGAGGAAGTGAGATTTTTATTTTTTTTTACTTACATTGTCAAGGATTCTTAAGGGATTGGTCTTGGTTAATTAGCAATTAGTAGAATGAGTATCAAGCTCCTGATAAAATATTGTTAGGGAAATTGGGAAACAGAAGGTTACCCTAGTCACAAACCCAATCTTTGGGGAAGAGGGGGTGGTAGGAAGAGAAGGAATCAAGGAGCCAGGGGTGCCCAGAGCCGGGTAGGCTGCAATTGCCACCCGTGTCCTCTAGCACATTGTCCTAGTCATTCTCTTTCTCCCTTGAGCACTGTCCTGAGACCCATGAGACTGGAATGAACTCAGAAATTATGACTTGATTAAGGACTACCAAGATGTTCATATTGGAAATAGAAAATATTACTATGAAAATTGATGTGATCTCCTTTGTTTATAAAGACAGCACAATTAACTCTGTCATTTACATTTGAGCTGATGGCAGGTTTGGGTTGAACTGTCTACACTCTGGAGGAAGGGCATGAGTTTGCTTGGCAGTTACATGTTAGGTAAAGGGTGCTGTCCATGCAATGAAGTAGAGCTGAGCTACCTGGCAAACATGGAGTCAGAATGGTGACCCTCGCTACCTGAGTAAGATGACCATGACTATCACTATGCATTAATTAATATGAGTCATCATCCATGTATTAAAAAATATGCATGTAATTTTTTTAAAATTTACATTTGTTCAGCTGAAAAACAAAGTGAATGAATTGTGTGTTGTTGGAGGACATAGAGAAAGTTTTATCTTTGACTCTATAATGCTCCTGCTTATGGACTCTGTTGATGTAGAAAGTCCCTTCTGCAACCATTGATCACATTTTCTTCCATGAGACTGATTTGGGGAGACATTGAAAAATGAGGTAGATTAGGAAGTACCTTATGGTTTAACAGCTGATAAATGGGATATGCATTTTTTTCATTTGTTTTTCTCAGACATTTTGGCCCAACTTTGATTAAATTTATTAGGTATAACTATATCTATAATTGGAATGGTATGTTAAATTATATGGGTTTCAAATGGTG